>NC_143488.1:68086085-68134224 GCF_027475165.1 Benincasa hispida
AATAAAATAGGGCATCAGATAGCCAGTACTTCTCCCACTTGCCCTAGTTCTATCTATTTCGCAGTCCCAGTCCCACTAGGTGACCCTCGAACACTTTAGCCGTGAGTACCTTTGTAAATGGATTTGCCAAGTTATCTTTAGAGGCAATCTGTGTGGCAATCACATCTCTGTAGGAGTATATCAGCATGTTGCGGAAGCGACAAGGATCAATAAGCATTCTAATTCATTAATTTTGGTTATAAATAAAGCATGCTCGTATAATAATAAGAAGGTTTCAAATAATACCTTTGTAGAACCTCTTGAATCATGAATTCAACTGCAAATGTTCTCCAATTCTTCTTGTGAACTACCTCGAGATCTTCCCTACTATTCTCTTAGAGCTTAGATTGAGTTATGGGACTCAAAATAAGCTTGAATGAAGAGAACTTGGAGAAGAACTCACAACACCATCCACTTTAAGAACACCTTCTTCAACTCAAAATTTTCGGTAAAAATTCAAGTGATGCATACCTCAATTCCACTTTCATCTTCTCTATTTACTGTAGGACATTCATGCAAAGAAGAAGGTTGCATGAGATGCAGCTCATGCTTGGAGTATTGAAGCTAGAGTAAAGTGGATGTTTAGTAAGCAACTCGGTTGATAGTGGAGAAATCCATATTTCCAATATTTATGTTTCCCAATTTTCTAATTTTCAAATTAATTTCTAAAAACAACTTTGATTTCAAAGAATGAAAACTTTTATTAATTTTACAAAATTAATTTCATAAATTAATTTTCTAATAAAATTAATAATAAATAATTAATTAAATAATTCTAATTAATTTAATATCAAATATTAAATTAATTTTACACAAATTCCACCTTCATGAATTTAATATTTAAATCATATTTAAATATTAATTAAATTCTCCAATTCCGTTTAATTCTAAAATTAAACGCGTAATTATTTCCCTAAATTCTAATTTGAACATTGCAAATTAACTTATCACGCTACTCTAAAGCTAATCCATTTACGAGCTAGTAAGGGGATCTTGTGGACCTACAAATAATGAGCTCCAACGATCCGAGATTAATTGGCTAAACTTTTTAGCCCGAATTAACCCTAATTCGTTAACTAATGGGTCACTTCACTAAAGCCCATAGTTGCACTCCTCTGTAGATATATTATGTCCACTCGATATAATCCTGATTAGTAAGTTAAACCTTCACAGGTTGTTCGTAATAATGGTTGGGTCAAATGTATGTTTTACCCTCGAGATAACCTCTTGTTTCTTAAGTCCCACTGATTCTCTAATGAATAATTGATTTATGATTCGATGAACAAATTGAGTCCCTCTCGGGCCAATGAGAGGGTGGGGCACCTTGTTCAAGACCTGAAGTCAGCACTTAAGGGAACAACCTCTCTACTATCTCTGAAAGTGAGTAGGAGTGAATTCCATCTTGTACCCTATGTCCCCAGCTATCTACCTGATCTTACCCCTGAAATGGTGGTTTTATTGAGCCAGCACTGTTGAGCCAACCCTCACCTATGCAAATTTAAGGATAATCCCGAATAAACAGGAGTTCATAGTTAGCTCAGAATTAAGGTCAAGTTACCTAGGTCATCACTTTGAAATTGTCAGTCTTAAATAGTAAACAACGTTATAAAGTAAGAGTGATTGATTTCGTGGTCCGATCTTGCATAAACTCACTACATAGGACGCCACCACTCCTCACGTCATAACATGTACGAATTAGGATCACATTGTCATGTAGTACTTTACAAATCTTTGCAACAACTACAGAGTGGGCCGCATCCAATTGTGTTACCAAAATAAGGCACTCGACCTCATTCATATACTATAGATCATTTTGACTATTTACTCGAACTTGATCCACTTTTATGTCTCCACATAAAGTTCAAGTACTCATGTAATAGTCATGGGTCTTTTAGTTTATTGGATTTCTAAAACGAAATAAGCAATACATATTTTCAATAACAACTTATTGAATTTTGAAAATAAGTTTTATTATTTACAAATCACGAGTTTTAGGATATAAAACCCAACAAACTCCCACATGGACTAAAACTCCAGTGGTAACTTACATATTCGAATATATAAAACTGAGTTTCTGAGTTTTACAGAGAAATATAATAAACTAGGGCATCTCATACCCATGGTTTACCATTCCGTATCCCATACCCGATGTTTCTCCCACTTTCCCTAGGTTATTAACCTGGTATTCCTAGTCTTACGAGGAGATTCTCAAACACTTTAGTCGAGGGAATTTTTGTAAACATGTTAGTGTCCAATAGACTTCTTATTAAACTATATGGGGAATGCATTTTATTCTCAATGTTGACCAATAAGTCATACTTTCCTCCCACTATATCGAGGTACTCTCAATTATTTGAGTAAGACACATCTGGTCTGTCTAAACAACTCTTGTTTAGAGTGTTAGTTCAATGATTCTTTTATTGATCTATGCAAGTTTTATGGAAACAAATAATACAAGGTGATCTGGAATAATATTCCAATAATTGGAATGATGTTTGAGAAAGAATCTAAGACAATTAGAAAGTTTGATATTGGATTTCATGTTCTATCAAATAAACCTAGAAAACTTAAACTTCTGATACCTTGATCCAATCAAAGTATTTTGGTTTTATTTTACCTAACAAGTTTTGTACACTTTGAACGTTTCTAGTATTCTAAACTTATCATTCAGGTAAAATAACTACTTGGCTTAATTGATTTCTAGCCATTTTAAATATTTGAATATTTGCAAATGGATTTTAACTAGGTTGGTTTTTTAACATAAGTTATTGTGCGATAGAATAAACATAATTTTAGAAAAATGAACATTTCATTTACAACAAAAATATATACAATTTGTTCTTTACATGATAACAAAAACAGATAATAATATCATCAAACAACATCTCCCACTGGTTAAGCTGAGCAAGTAGTCCTCAGGAACTAGTTTGTCTGTTTTGCTTTCTTTACTTTATTCTCAGCAAGGTGCTGGGGGTAGTTCCTCTTCCACTGCTATTTCTCGTTGCAGTGGAAACAATTTCCTTTGACGGCAGCATTAGCCTTGCCTTTTCTACCAACGGGTTTCTTCTTCCCTTCCCTTTGCTATTCTTAACGAAGATACTCTTATTTGTGAAGAGGAAGCAACATCAGGCTTTTTGGAGGACGTTCCTCTCTTTTTAGCGGTAGTAATGTGTACTTCCGGCTCCAGACCTTTAGCTCTCAATATTGTTTGGTAAGCCTGTAGCTCATTCAGAAGAGTAGTCAAGTTGTATTCAATTTTATTCATAAGCGCGTTCGTGTAGAACTGCATAAAACTTTTCGGAAGAGATTTTAGAATAAAACCACTTGACTTCTCTCGTCAACGACAACGCCATTTACTTCTGTCACATTGAAGTGGACCATCGTGTCCAGGACATGTTCACGAACAGAGGCCCCCTCTTTCATGCGGCAGTTGTAAACGTACTTAATAGCATCATGCCTTAGGGAGAAGGACGGTTGCCTGAACATCCCTCGTAGAGATTCCATAATCTCTTTGGCAGTACCTATAACCTCATGTTTCTTTGCCAAAACATCAGATAGCTGGCTAGGATATAGGCACGAGCTTTGTCATTTGCCTTGATCCATCTATTGTACGCATCCCAAACAGTTCAGTTTGCTTTAGTGAAGAAAATACAAGTACATATTAAATGCAGTTTATGTAAATGTATTTTCTCTATCCAATTAAATTAAATAAAGAAAAAATCTCAATAAATAAATGTATTTTCCCTCTCAATCTGAAAATATGAAAAAAATCATATCAAATGAATCTTCTATTTTTATAATAAATATAATTTTTCTCTCCATCATTAAGAAAATTTTGAAAATAGGGAAATATATATAAAAATCAGAAATAAAAATAATAAAAAATGATAAATTTGTCCAAAAATAATATTAAAAGTCTTTTTTGAAAAATTTCAAATTTAAAGATATTTTTGAAATATAGGACTAAAGATGGTTTTTTATGTGAAAATCCAAGGATTTAAATGTAAATAGTCTATCACATTAGTGAAAAAAACTAGGCCAAAAGTTTGGATCAAGCTCACTAACGGGCCAGGGCTAACCTTCAGAGCATTTTATGGGCCCAAAAGCATTAGTCCCGATTTAAAACACCTCTCTATAAATTGATCAGAATTTCACTTTCTCCTTCCTATAGAGAAAAAAACCCTAGTTTCTTAAACATTCACTCGCCCCAAAATGGCCGCCGCCGCCGCCGCCGCTCGCCCTTTAGTCGCCGTCCAGTCTCTCGAAGGCGACATGGCCACCGATTCTTCTCAGACGGTGCCATTGCCCGATGTCATGAAAGCTTCTATCCGTCCTGATATCGTCAACTTCGTCCACGCCAACATTTCTAAGAACACCCGCCAACCCTATGCTGTGAGCAAGCGCGCAGGTCATCAAACTTCCGCAGAATCATGGGGTACTGGGCGAGCCGTTTCTCGTATCCCTCGTGTTCCTGGTGGCGGTACTCACCGTGCTGGTCAAGGAGCTTTCGGAAACATGTGTCGTGGAGGTCGTATGTTTGCTCCGACGAAGATCTGGCGCCGATGGCACCGAAAGATCAACGTGAATCAGAAGAGGTATGCTGTTGTTTCTGCCATTGCTGCTTCTGCAGTTCCTTCTTTGGTTTTGGCTCGTGGCCACCGGATCGAGTCTGTTCCGGAATTGCCGCTTGTGATTAGCGACTCCGCTGAGGGAATCGAGAAAACCTCTTCTGCGATTAAGGTTTTGAAGCAGATCGGTGCTTTGCCTGATGCCGAGAAAGCGAAGGACAGTCATGCCATTCGCCCTGGTAAAGGTAAGATGAGGAACCGTCGCTACATTTCGCGAAAGGGTCCGTTGATTGTTTATGGTACTGAAGGTGCTAAGCTTGTTAAGGCCTTCCGCAACATTCCGGGCGTTGATATTGTGAATGTTGAGAGGCTGAATCTTTTGAAGCTTGCACCTGGAGGTCATCTTGGAAGATTTGTTGTCTGGACCAAAACTGCTTTTGAAAAGCTTGATTCCATTTATGGATCGTTTGAGAAGTCGTCTGAGAAGAAGAAGGGTTACGTTCTCCCAAGGGCCAAAATGGTCAACGCTGATTTGTCTAGGATCATCAACTCCGACGAGGTTCAATCTGTTGTTAAACCCATCAAGAAGGGTGTGAAGAGACCTTCATTGAAGAAGAACCCTCTTAAGAACCTTAACGCCATGTTGAAGCTTAACCCATATGCTAAGACTGCAAGGAGAATGTCTTTATTAGCTGAGGCACAGCGCGTGAAAGCTAAGAAGGAAAAGCTTGACAAGAAGAGGAACATTATCCCTAAGGTATGTCTTGAATTTGTCTTTATGGGTCTGACTTTTTAATTACTATGTGGTTGGTTTCAAATCGTAGGAAATTTTTAAATTTATCAATTGAGTATATGATAATGATGGTTTAAACCAATTTTGAAATGCGATTCAATATTCTAATGTGGTGAGATGATAAGATTCTACTGCACTAGGATGCCTTTACATCATTACATTTGCAGCAAACCGTATTGTTTTGTTTGTTATATTCTATAGTATGGCATAGATGAGAATTGGATGCTGCCAATTCTCTTAGCAAACCCCTATTCTTTGATTGATACATATCATTTGTTTCCCATTGACATTGATGAAGCATTTGTGAATTGTTTGTCCATTCTTTTCTTTGAACTGATTGCTAAGTGGGCTTGGTTAGTTAGTTTCTTTTCTCTTGCTTGATATGATATCGTGACTTTTGAGAGCCTATTTGACCCATATGGGCATTTTGACTTCAGGAGGAGGCTACAGCAGTAAAGGCAGCAGGCAAAGCATGGTACCAGACAATGATTTCAGATAGTGATTACACCGAGTTTGAGAACTTCTCCAAGTGGCTTGGTGTCTCCCAGTGATTTCCCTTTCTCTTTGACATTTTCATAGAACCTTAGTTTGTTAATTAAATTTTGTATGCTGCTGTTGCTGGCTTTTCTGTTTTGGGTCATGGAGGAAAGTAGGTTGAGGAATAGTCCATATTATACTGAATGGGATCTTGAGAGCTTCCTCCTTTCTTGCCTCCTATCTTGTCTTGGTGGAAGAGTATTTACTTTTGGAAATGAAATTGAACATCTGAAGAGCTTTAGGGAGGTCAATTTAGTTTTTTGGTATCAGTAATTTGCACCGAGGTTTACACTTTAATTTTATATTTAAATTTTGAGTCTATTGTTTGCTATTTTGATAGTTACAGTTACCGATACTTTGTACGGCAGGTCTCATTTTTTTTCCCTTCTCGATGAATGTTCGTGCGATCTGAACAGATAAGTAGTATTACACCAACAGATAAGTAGTCATGTTGGCTTTCATCACCTTGATTTACTGGTAATCTTATACCATTTCCGATGGTTGACTGGCCTGTTAGAAGATTTAGTGTTTCTCATATTACATATTGTAGTATATGTACTAAGGACATGTTTGGGGCATAGACTATCAAAGATTATAATAAACTATCTTTTGTTATAGAAAATATTATTTTGCATTTTCTAATTAGTTACAGTCAAATACTATTTCAAATCCTTTGTTGTTATTTAGTACAATTTTCACTATTTTAAATTCATTTTTTTAATTTTTTGTTACAGTGTTTAATGTTTATTTTTTTCTCAAACAAAAATAGTTTACATCTCAAACATATATTATTATAATCTAAGTTAAAATAATCTACATATTCTAAACACAAATTATTGTAATTCAACTATAATAATTTATAACTATAATAACTAACTTCTTGTCCCAAATGCTTTTCAAATTGTTACAAAATTTAGAAATATAGGGATTATTTAAGTTGGGAACTATTTTATTTTCGACTAAAATGATTTTTTTTTGTTTGAAAGTTGAGAATGAGATAGTAAATATCGTAGGAAATAATAAAAAAAAAATGATGAATGTAAAATAGTAAATAGTATTGATGATAACTCATCCCAAACGTCCTTTTAGTTTTTAAGAGGTATTGTAGTCACATGGAGTTTTGAGAGTTTGACTAATGTTTGTATTAATTTTATATTGATTGTCTCTTTTATTTATCCTTTCCTTTTAGTTCTCTCCTCCCATCTCATTCACTGTCTCTGATTCTCCTCCCAATGGCCATAGCTGCAACCAATGTCCACTAAAACAAAACATTCAAGATTTGGTTGACACTGTTCAAAAACCTTCCACATACTTCCATCGATTTACTTCATTTTTGAAGAATCATCACGTGGGTTTCTTTCAACAATTTTATTTTCTTCTCTTGTTTTCAATGAAGTCATTCAACCCTTAGGATTTGTTTGTTTTACCGTATTGTCATGATTGTTTGGTAAGATTTCACTTTTTAAAATCTAGATATTATTCATATAATTTAAAAATCCATCTAAAATGGTTTTGTAGTACTCTCCACATCAATTAATCATGACTATTAATTTTAATCAAGTATTAAATATTAATACATTATTTAGATTTTAATAAATTTCAACTTTTACATTTATTATTGGTATTTTATATTATCTTAACTATTTAATATAAAATTTTATTTTAATGATTAATATTTAAATTAATTTAATTATTTTTATTTATTAAATAAAATAATTTAAATAATATTTAATTAAAAAATGTTCATATTGATATTTGATTAAATAATCAATCAATATAACAATGTATTAAATAATTAAATTTAATTATAACTACCTTACTTGTTCTTTTAAATTTGATTAAATAATTATTTAGTTTTAATTTTTATATATAAAATTAGTAGATTAAATACATTGATTTAACTTCCCAACATTAATTATCAAATTCAAACACAGAAATTAATGACCTAAGTCATTTAATATCCATGCCCATGATACAGTATTGTAAGCCAAACGATCCTTAATGTTTTTCTAACCTTACAAAAAAAAAAAAAAAGTTTCAAGGTCCATAATGAAATATTCATTTGAATATATTTATATTTTAGAGTCAAATTTGCTCTTGCGATGGGAGAAATGATCAAAACTAAATGACATGGCCAAATTACTAATTCTAATACTATTTAAAATTTGATAATGTACAAAAATACCACTGCTATCAAATCCCTAAAATTATGGTGTATTTCAAAGAAAAATTTATCCATCTAAAATAAGATTTATTTGGTTCGTATCTTCTAATATCTAGAATCTTTTCATATTTTGTCACACCCCTTATACTAAAAATAACTTGATCTCCACACACATACCTTGTAATAGCTAAATTATTCATTAGATTGAATCATGCAAATGCAAATACTATGTACTAAAAGACCATCAACTGAACGTCACGGATCCTCTATACTAAAAACATAAAATTAAAGTCTAGACTATAATCTAAATTCTCCTTCTTAACTTCCCATGGTGCCTACTCTACATACTAGATTCACCTCCACCAAATCCATTCTTCTCCTTTACAACCTCCCATGCCGCTATCCTACTACAACTCTTCCTAAGAAATACCAATTCTTTTCAAATCTTTCGTTCATCTTTCATTCCAATCTTTAAACTTAATAAAAAAAATACAATACATACTTAAGTTTGAATGCATTTTGAGAATATCAATCTAATGACCAAATGATCAACCAATGTCAGTCTTATAAAACCAATCTTGAAAAGTTAGACATATGGAGATACAAAAAGATATATATATTTCATATCATATATCGTGAACAAGGATAGAATCGATCAATTTTTTTAAGAAAAAGGAAAAAAACTATACACATAATTTGGAGAACAGAATACATGAATATCACTAGGTAAAGGTAATTTTTTAAAAAATAAAAAAATAAAAACAACATATCTTTTATGTGTTTAAACCACCCGTAATATTTAAAAAAATTAACCAACCAAATCCCAACAAAATCTAAACAAATTTAAAAACAAACTAAAAAATTTACCTAAATTCGTGGGGAGATATCCACCCGTCTTATTTGAAGACATCTCGGGATTGAGAGGTAGAATAGAGATGGACCCTCTGCACCAATGTAATGGCCATACATCTGAAATTTTAAAAGTTGCCATTTATCCGAATGAGGGTCTTCTTTCGGCCATTTTGTACAAATTTTCCAGAATTTATCAGGCAAGGTTGATCAAGATGGGCCTTCTTTTAGATTATCACGTATCTGATTGGGCCTTTTACAGGCTCGTCGGCCGTGTATCCAGCCCAGTCCAAGATAGTATCTTGCTGCAAATCACGAAACAACTTCTTAGTCATCAATTGCCATAAAAGCCCAAGTCAAGAAGAAATTGTGGTTGATAGCAAATTTTCATGTTTCATTTGAAGAGTAGAAAAACCAATGATTCATGAAAAAATTAAAAAAAAATGTCTGACAAGAGAAACAACAAATTTTAAAGTTTAAAGATTTTAAAATTATAAAAATAGTAAAACAAATTTATATAATAAAAAAACACTAATTAGTAAATGACAAAACCAACCTAAAATAACAAAATTAAGTAGATACATTTATGATATCCACAATATTTGAATGACGAATATATGATTGCGTTTGACACTTGAGGGAGTTTCATCGTCTTCATTCTATGACCATTTTGCTCATATGATCTTGAAAGCCAACTTTAAACACTATCAGTCCAGAATATCATTGTTGAAAATGATGTTAATATCATTGTTGAAAATGATGTTCAAAGTAAAAACAAAAACATGAAACATATGTGTGAGCGAAAAAGGTCGGTGACTTGGCGAGGATGGTCGTCAAAAGCTAGCCAAGACGATGGACAAACATGATATTGATAAGGAAAAAAAGAAATTTGGGGGCGGTTAAGTAAAAGATGAAGAATATGAGATTTATGGTATTTATCCTATTTTAATAATAATAATGATGATGATAATAATAATAATAATTATTATTATTATAATTATAAAATGAGCGATGTATATAACTTGCACTTGTTTCAAATATTTAAAGTTTAATTCCCATTTATATGTTTTTTTAAATACAACAAGTCATTTTCATTTTCAGGTGTTTCTATATGAAAAATTTAAAACATCGAAAATATAAAAAAAATCAAATTAATTTGATAACATTATGTATAAAATAATAAAAAAATATTTAGATACAGTTAAATTTGTAACAAACATTTAAATAAATAGAAAGTTAATTAGATAAAATCAAATTTAATAATAATAAAAAAAATCAAATATAATTTGGAGAGAAAAATCAGGAAGTTTTTGTTTATTATGATTAATTCGATGAATATTTAGATAAAATCTGATAATCAAATATAAATTCAAATGTAATTAATGGGAGAAAAATCAGAGAGCTCGTTTATTTACAATTACATCGTATTCGTAATTTCATTTTCATTTAAGCTTCAATAATTACATTGTATTTATGATTCCATCAACCACAAAACCTATCATGAAAAAAGTTTAACTCGTAGAGGCATAACAAAAACAATAATATTACAAAAGTGAATACTTATTTATTTGTCAAAAAGACAAATTAATGGTATAATAATATAATAAGATGATAATGAAATAAAAGGTGATTAAAAAATACAAAAAAATTATAAAATTTAAATGAAATATACTATTCGTTAGATGATAATATATATAAGATATTAAGTAAAATCCTAATCAGGATAAAAAAAATTTAATCCGAATTTAAAATAATAAAAAAATAAAATAATGTAAAATCTAAAGATATATTATAAATTAAATTCAAAATGGTGATAAATAAATTAAAGATTGATTAATTATGAATATTTTCGAAAAGTGGTTAAATCAAATCAAAACAGATATGAAACGTCAATTCAAATTTTAAAATGGGAGAAAAATTCCGTAGCTTTATCTCTTGAATAAATTAGCTTGAAGTCTCATAACCGACATTTACATTATATTTCTATTAAGGATTTATACACGATATAATAAAATCAACCATACAAAGGGCAATTTGAGGATTTAAAAAAATATATCATGTACATGACACATTTTTATCAAAAATCTTATTATTTTTATTTTTTTTTGACGAAAATTAGAAGGCATCCCAATTTTGCTATTTCCTCCGATCTCAAAAAAAAAAAAAAGAAAAAAAAAGAAAAAGAAAAAAGAAAGATACACTCACACCATTTTGGGCCATCTTCGAGAATGAATTCACGTTATTCTAATTTTTTCAGAATTCAAATCATCCTCTTTTGATTTTCAATATTTTTTTTTATTTTTTTATTTTATGTTTTTAGATTTGATTTATGTTTTCTTATTTAGATTTTTTTTTAAAAATCTAATCTTTCTCACTTGTTTTTCCAATTTTAGTTATATATTGATTAATTAGACCGATAAATTCACATTATAGAATTATATTGATTTAGACTATTGATTTTTTGTTTTCCTAATTTAGGTTAGATAGTTTCAAATCTTTAAAACAAACCTAACGAAAGTTTAAATATATATATAATTATATATATTTTTTTATATTTTCTAAATTAATTAAGATGTTTTTAAATCTTTAAAATAAACCTAACAAAAGTTAAAAAGAAATTATATATTTAGTAAATGAAATGAAATTAGATACAAAATAGAGTTGAGCAATAAATATAAGAGTAGTTGACAATGATAGAAGGATATATCTTCTCCAACTGAGTTTTTAAAGAAGAGAACAAAGCATACATCGAAAGAAAATATCTCAGATCTTATAATAGAATTAAAAAGAGGTCCAATTTTTTTTTTTTTTTTTTTTTTTGGAAATTTTAAGATTATAGAACAAATTTTAGGTGGAATGGTGCAATTATTTATAACTATTGTGGGAGACTTGTCGCAAGTTGACAAGATTTGATTTTGCAAGTGGAAATGTGGGAAGGCAATTGCCATTGTTCCTTTGCTATGGCTAGCAACTTTATTGATATATTAAATTACTATTTAAGTCTTCAACTTTTAACTTTAACTTTATATTTTATTTTTAAATTTTAATAAATATTTAACAAGTATATGAGTTCTAAAAATAATTAAAGTTTGTATGTCCTAGTTATTGATACTTTTTTTTTTTAAAAAAAATCGTTGACCTTTTTCAACATTTTTTAAAATATGCGAATGTATTAGGCACAAAATTATAAATTTATAATTCCATTGATATAAAATTCAATCTTATATCTATTAGAATAATTCATTTTTACAAAATTTAATTATGAAATTTAATAATATAATAGACATGCTTAAAATTCTACAGCCTATAAGACACAAAATTGAAAGTTGACAGATTAAACTTATAATATGAGTTGATACCAAAATTTGGACGAGGAAAATGCACTTGATCTTCATGTGATACCAATGGTGAAATTGATTGAAGAGGAGAACAACGTGGTTCACAAAAAAGAAAACATGCACACCGTGTGGAGACTAGAGAGTTTGAGAGTAGGATTCAAGTTACCTCACATTGAGCTATAATGAAGTAATTGTAAAGGAGGTTGATCTAGGTTGTTCTGATAGGGTTTCAGAGTCGTTTTATAATAGTCATAAAACTTACCAAGTCTGGGGCATGCCCTATTTAATATTTGGCTAAGGTCGGTCTCGGCCAAGCACATTCCTCTAGACTTTTTTTTGGTCTTAGGGTGATGCTTTGGGCTGAGACATGCCACGCTAGATATTTTGCTAGGCTCGGCCATGGTCGAGACCGAGCACATTAATTTGGACTTTGACATGAACTAATTGAAGGGATTGAATCCTGTGCGGAAGCATGTGAACTCTCATGCTTCGATATTTATTAAAGAAAACAAAAATAGAAAAAAAATAAGCATGCTGTAATTTAATACAAAAATGTAGAAATACTCACTTTTGAAGACCGTTCTTCAAGCCATTCTCCTGTCAACTAAGAAACACAGACATATATATGGCTATAGGACACAGAAACGATATGATACGACGATACACCAATTTCTAAAAAATTAAGATACGGATACGTTGAAGATACATTACTATATATGTGTGTAGATATATGATAATGCCCAATAATTGTTATAATACTTAGTTTAAGTTAGATTAAAATAGATTCAAGGAGAGTGAAAACTTGAAAAAAAATCTAATAACGTTGAGTAGTGGTTAAGCGACTAGAGTAGGAAAGATGTAAAGGATGAAGATTGAAGAATGAAGTTGAGGATGAAGGGGGATGGGGGGAGGGGGAGTGAATCATGATTTAGATAGTGAGAGAGAAGAGAAAAGTGAAGATTTAATTACGTTTTGGGTTTTATTTATTTATTTATTTTTAACTTTTTATGTTTTTATCATTTTTAATTTATTTTATTTTGGATTGCTCAATTTAAGTGGACTTTTATGTTTGGGAGTAATTTTAAAATGGTTAAAATCACTTTTGTCATTTACAATTTTGATGATTGACGGTTTGCGCAAGTGCACGCAATCGAAGTAATAAATCCCAAATAGGGTATCGTCCTCAGGGACCGGCATGAGCAAAATTTTCCTAACCTAGCTATCACAATTCTTCCTCAATTTTGTCCAGGCAACTAAAAGATGATTTTTATCTATAACTACAGATAATAAAAGTTCAGTTACAACAAAAACAATTCCAGGGTGTTGTTTCATTTAGGGAATTCAATGAACATGACATGCAATTGATTGAAATTGATAGATTGAGGCTAGAAGTTCTAAAATCAAGAAATCCTCTCTCGAGCTCAAACCATCCTAATAACTACCCATTGACCCGAATCTCTTCTATCGCTTGAATAGTTACAACATTAAGACCCTTCAATCGCACCCCTTATTATTCTAAATTCATTCTCGTGAAATTTCGAATAACAATCTAAATTATTGAGTCCAATTAATTAAATTCTCTCTCGAGACATCTAATTAACTTATGTTCATTTAATTAGTGATCAGTTAATCAAGCACATTAAGCACAAATAATTTAGAAATCCATGAAAAATCAATCAATTGTAAATTCAATATCCGAAGTAAAATCCCTAAAATCCACAAACACCCTAGAATAAAAAAAGTTTAGCCACACATGATTCCGATAACAATATTCAACAAACAAACAATCATTATGGCGA
Source organism: Benincasa hispida (assembly GCF_027475165.1). NCBI lineage: Eukaryota > Viridiplantae > Streptophyta > Magnoliopsida > Cucurbitales > Cucurbitaceae > Benincasa > Benincasa hispida. The sequence continues at coordinate 68,100,173 of NC_143488.1, forward strand.
AAAATAAATTAACAATGAATAACGATCTCCCCTCAATAGGTTCGAATCCCTATCACGATCTTCTTGAATCTCGCCACGAATGCCGGATTGTACTTCACAAAGCTGCTCAATCACGATCAATCTTCTCTGTTTCGGCTATTGTACGAAGTAGAATTTTTCAAGTCAGGTCTCTATTTTTTTCTCCTCTCCTAGACCTGGCAGCACACAATGATATTTATAAAATGCTCACAGCGTTGCAACGCTGCAAACTAATGTTGCAATGTTGACGTCATGCTAGCCGCACGTTAAAGTCATAACATTGAAACGTTGCCCTGTTCCAACTTACTCTCGGGTCTACAGCATCAGGGAGCAGCGTTGCAATGTTCTTCCAACGCTGGTTCCCTCGAATTGCTTTCCAAATTTGCCTTTTTTTCTTGATCTTGGGTCTTTGGTTTATTCCGAATTCCATAGCCAACCCATAATTGCACAAAAGTAGAGTTTACCTCGGGCTTTTGATCATTTTCCCACAAATTGCTCCTGATGCTTAGTTTTCTGAAATTACTCAATAAACCATGTCAAACTAAACAAAACTAGCAATATTAATTCTAAATTTGAAAGTGAGAAAAACACTTTTTAAATGTTTTTCACCACTCCCTTCCCAAGTGTGATATCTAGTTATGTATGGCTGTGCCTAAGGGTATATCGGTTGAAGTAGATTCTTCTTTTTGATCAATCAAAACCCCTTCCTAAACTGTACAAGCTTCTTTCAAAGCATACGGTTTTCTGGATGTAGATGATGATATCTATACATATAGATCTTATATATATTGTACAATGAAGTACTACATGAGTTGATATATAGGAATCCAAATTTGCCGAATCACTCATGTTATGATCTTCTACATCCTAGGTCTTCCCGTTCCTTCATCTGGCTTATGTTCTTCATGTAGCATTCAGACCGAATGACTCTATGAAATTACGTCGATACTTCCACATATTACGGGTAATGTAGGAGACATCTCTATTTTCCCCTCAGGAATCCTTAGAATTACTACTGCTTAGCTTTCAATTTGCCTCTGACCATCAAATGAAATGTGAATAACCCGTCCTGCTCTCTTTGAAACAAGGGACGCTTCTGGTTCTGTCGGTGCTTGAAACAATTTAGTCTTCTCCATATTACTATATCTCTAGAGTCAAATTCTTTGTGCAGTTTCATAATGTTCTTCACCAATGATTCGAGGTTGTAGCATAGTTGAGGTTGAATCTAAAGGATCTATTGCTGGATAGATACCTTTGGCAGCTAATCCTCTTGATAGTACGGTAGTAGCATCCAAATGTGCAAATGTGGTGGCAGGAGTAGAATCGGTCAAATCGTCCGCAGGTACATAAACAGCTTGAATAGAAATTATGGACCCTTCCTTGGTAGAAGTAATTCTTTCTTGTAAGGAATCCATTTCAGTACTAAGATTCGGTTGATAACCCACAACCGAAGACATTCTACCCAGTAACGCGGATACTTCGGATCCCGCTTGAACGAAATGGAAGATATTGTCGATAAATAGAAGCATGTCTTGTTCATTAACATCTCGAAAATATTCCGCCATAGTTAGGGCAGTTAAACCAACTCTCATACGAGCTCCCGACGGTTCATTCATCTGACCGTAGACTAGAGCCACTTTTGATTCTGCAATATTTTCTTCATTAATTACTCTGGATTCTTTCATTTCCATGTAAATATCATTTCCTTCACGAGTACGTTCACCTACTCTTCCAAATAGGGATACACCTGCATGAGCTTTGGCAATGTTGTTGATCAATTCTATAATGAGTACTGTTTTACCCACTCCAACCGCTTCGAATAGTCCTATTTTTCCTCCACGTCGATAAGGGGCTAAAAGATCCACTACTTTAATTCCTATTTCAAAAATAGATAATTTTGTATCTAACTGTATAAAATCAGGGGCGGATGCATGAGTAGGAGATGTTGTGCGAGTATCTATAGGACCCAAATTATCAATAGGCTCTCCAAGAACGTTGAAAATTCGGCTGAGAGTCGCTCCGCCGACTGGAACACTTAGAGGAGCTCTCGTGTCAATCACTTCCATTCCTCTCATTAGACCATCTGTAGCACTCATAGCTACAACTCTAACTCGGTTATTTTCTAATAATTGCTGTACTTCACAAGTCACATTAATTTCTTGACTGGCAGTATCTTGACCTTTAACTATCAAAGCTAAACTTTGCTAGTCCCAAGCAAAGAAAAGAAAGAAACACAAAGTATGAGAAGTAATGAATACTAAAATGAAAAGGTCCAAGGCATGCAATCTCTTATTTCGGTTTCATCATCTTCTCAACATATATAATATTCATCCATAGAAAAATTCAGACACATGCTAATTGTTGAGAGTTTCTAAAGCCAAAACTTTGTATCCTCTCTGTGTGTGTATGACTCCCTCTTTAATTCAAAACTAAAAAACAGACTTAAGATTTAGTTAAGCTTCATCAGCTCAAGCAACAATCATCAAGCATCACCACACTCAAGGAAGTAGTATGTCCACCAAGGTGTTTTTTTGTTTTTTTTGTTTTTTTTTTGTTTTTTTTTTTGTTTTTTTACAGCAAAAGGGCCCTAAACTTACATTATTTTACCTAGGGGCACTAGCTTTCACACATCCACTGCAGGGAACCATACCTAGTCAATTCCTAGGTGTCCTAACTGATCACAACAATGACAACTCCTTTTACCCCCCATCCATGCATACACATTACAAGTTTACAATAAGAAAAGAGTATACTCTTTTTATTTATTTATATATTTTTTTCATTGGTAATAACAATATTCTCTTCTTTCCTCTTAGTTTAACATTACAAACCATCATGCAAGACACTCTTTAACCAATGGGGCCTTTCGAGGTGACAACCAAATTGACATAAATCAATAATTTATTCAGTTAGGGATTCTAAATTAAAGTGGTTCGTGCTCAAGATAACAGAAGATACAAAGAGCGATTCAGAACAAAGAACACTCAAGACAGGACTATGTTATCCAATTTCTACTTCAAAGCATGACATACATCATGAGTGACTCATCAACCATCATAGTAAAAGAAAGCAACCAAAGAACACAATTCAACCAGTCTCAGTATTCTTCCTAACCAAAAGCAACTATTTTTCAAAAATTTTCAAATTTTCCTCAAAATCAACAATAACATGCGTAAAACAATCAACTCAAAAGAACATGCATAAAAGCACAAGATTCAAGCACAACGTACGCCCCCCATCCCAAACTTAAAAAGATGCATTGTCCCCAATGCATAATATCTAAAACAATCACACAATAGATGAGTGATACAAGCCTGGGTAATGAGCAGGGATTCACGAATCTAGATGGCGAACTGATGCTTGAAAACACTTAAGCATCCTTTCCAACCTGAGGATCAAAACAAAATAATCATGAGATGGATCTATATCTTTAAAAAAAAAAAAAAAATCAAATAACAAATAAAATTAAGCTGAATCAAAACAAGAACACTTGGGTTGCCTCCCAAGAAGCGCTTAGTTTGACGTCTTTTGCTAGACCAGGACCAATTGATCACTCTGTAAAGTGTAAGTCCTCCATACGTCACTCCTCATCTCCACAGTAGTGTTTCAACCTTTGGGCATTGACTTTGAACGTTGCTCCATCCTTACCATGTAGCTCCACTACACCATAAAGAGTAACATCCTTGATTACGAATGCTCCAGACCATCGAGACTTAAGTTTTCCTGGAAACAATCGAAGACGAGAGTTAAACAGCAAAACCCGTTGACCAGGTAGAAAAACTCTAGGTACAATCCGACTATCATGCCATTTCGTCGTGTGTTCCTTATAAATCTTAGAATTCTCATATGCTTGGTTTCGGAACTCCTCCATCACATTAAGTTGCAATAATCTGTGCTTCCCAGCTGTTTGAAGATCAAAATTCAGCTTCTTAATAGCCCAATAATCTCGATGCTCTAACTCAACAGGCAGATGGCACGCCTTTCCAAACACTAACTTGTACGGGGATGTACCAATCAGAGTTTTAAAAGCCATTCTATACACCCACAAAGCATCATCAAGCTTTAATGCCCAATCCTTCCTGTTGGCTTGAACTGTCTTTTCTAGAATTTGCTTAATCTCCCTGTTAGATACTTCAGCTAACCCGTTAGTCTGTGGGTGATAAGCTAAAGATACCTTATGCTTAACCTCATATTTAGAAAGCATCCTGTCAAGAAATTTATTACAAAAGTGAGATCGCTCATCACTAATCAGTGCTCACGGGGTGCCAAACTGTGTGAAAATATTTTTATGCAAGAATTTAAGGACCTTACGAGCATCATTTGTCCTAGTAGCAACCGCTTCTACCCACTTTGAAACATAATCTACCGCAAGCAGAATATAAGAGTACCCTCAGAAGGTGAGAAAGGACCCATAAAATTGATAACTGGTAGAAATACAAGTTATTACAGCTCAAATAAGTAAAACAATGAGAGAATGTGATGATAAAATAGGCAATATCATGTATGAAAGTGCTAAACTGAAAGGAATTACGATCGCAAACGTTCATCGCATAAAAGTAGTTAATTTACCTATTTTGTGCAGGTACAATGCGATGACACATATGAAATTGCGATCCAAAGGCACAATGTGTCAGCACACTTGAAGATTGCGATCGCAAGTTATGCGATCGTGAGAAGTTTCTAAAAAGAGGCGGCCGCATAAAGATCTCACATTAAGGTGACAGCATAATAAATCATGATGGGACGAAAAGCTGATAACGGTCGATTTCGAATTTAGTTGACAAGCCATTAAAAGCCACACTGTAGCAAGTACACTCAACTTTCGGTGACCATTAAACGACGCATCAGAGAGGGGAATTAATACCGCCCATCATTGCAATCATTAGCAAGAAAGGCGGCTTCACCTTGAAATCTATAAATATCGAAGGCTACTAGTGAAAAAGGAGTTAGAGAGTTAGTTAGTTAGTCCATTCTCGCGCACACTTATACAGAGAGGACGGAGAGAGCAAGGAGACGAGGAAGCCGAGAGATCATTCCCGGACAGATCGAGAGACTGCCGGAAAGCAATACAAAAGAGAGAGGGCCAACACTTGCGAGAGCAAGAATCCACATTGAGAACAGAGTTGAAGTGATAAAAGAGCAGTGTAAAAGGCCACGGGAAGCAGGCATAACTTACCGAGCTTGTTATCTCTCATATCCATTTGTTATTTTTATTTAGTACTTTATTTACAGAAAATGGAAATCTCATTTCAATTTGTGTTCAATCTCTTCATACCTCGCATGAGTAGCTAAATTTCTGAATGGGTTGAGAAGTACTTAGCTAGCATGACTTAAAATTTACATTTTATGCGTTCATCTTGTCTTATGTAAGCATCACTCACCATTTGGACATACTTGAAAGAGTATTCTAAGGATAGAATCTAGACTTGAGAGAGTCAGATTAGAATATAGGCTTGAGAGAGTCGGATTAGAATCGCATAAGCAAGAAATAGAAACTTAGACATAAGTTCTATTACTATTTACACATCGCATGCACTCTAGAAATAGGAATGATTGTATGCGGTCACCTTGTCTTATGTGTGCATAATTCATAATCGCATAGGCAAGAGTAGAGGCTTAGAAATAAGTCCTATCGACTGTTTCGCATATACATCGCATGCGCCCAAGAAATAAGAATTATGACATTCTTCATTGAGAAATGACGTGCTATTATTTGTGTGTAGCATGGTCGCATAATTTGTGCACAATCTTAGGAAATGTTAGCTAAACCCCTTTTCAACCCCTTCATCACATACTTATTGTAACTCTACGCTTTCATCAACTCTGTATTCAACTCGTCGCATAGTAAAAATCTCAATTAAAACACTATCCACTTCATTTATTTTTACCACCGCAAAAGAATCAAAGTGTTTTGTCGCATATCTACTTAGTAATCCATGTGTTCGACCCTGGACTTACCTGGAGACCTAGGAAGGTTTATACTTGGGCCTCGTTAGGAAAACTTGCTCACACCATAACGCATCATAATTACATGCATCAAGTTTTTGGCACTGTTGCCTGGGGCTACGATATATATTGTGCTAACAGAAAACCTCTTTGATTTTCTTTGCAGCTTTCGACCTCTGTGCAGTGCCATTCCTTCGGTAAAGAAAGAAGCAAGCGTCGCATGAGCGAAGGACACGCTCTTGAGCCCAATTACGACCCAGAGATTGAAAGAACATTTCAAAGAAGACAGAAAAATAGACGCCGATAAGAAGGAAGAACTCCCAGAATGGCGGAGGAAGAAAGAGCCGCAAATGCAAACAACATAATGACGAATCCTATCCTACTGGCGAATGATCGTAATAGACCCATTCGGGAATATGCGTCACCAAACTTGTATGATTTCTCCCCAAGAATCATGAGGCCAGCATTGGACAGATCAAGGTTTAAGATGAAGCCGGTAATGTTACAGATGATACAGACAGTAGGACAGTTTGGTGGATGGTGTGGTGAAGATCCGCACGCCCATCTCCGAAGCTTCATTGAAATTTGTAACACATTTTTGTTCCCTAATATCTCCGCTGAAGAAGTTCGACTCACGCTATTCCCATTTTCGTTATGCGATAAAGTAAGAAAATGGGCATATTCCCTCGAACCAGGAGAGATAACTTCATGGGAACAGGTTGTGGAGAAGTTTATGAAGAAGTGTTTCCCTCCTACAGAGAATGCCAGAAGAAGGAAGTTAATCAAAAACTTTGAACAAGAAGAAGACGAATCACTCAGTGACGCATGGGTAAGGTTCAAGAGATTAGTGCGCGACTGCCCGCACAATGGATTGCTAGACTGACTCCAAATGGAGATTTTCTATAATGGACTAAATCCTACATCGCAGACAGCTGCTAATGTGGCAGCAGCAGGCAGTCTGCTAGATAAGACTTACAATGAGGCAAAGAACATTCTTGATTGCATATCGAAAAACCATGAAGATTGGCAAGAAAGCGATCAACGATTAAAACCCAGAGAAGGTAACGCAAATAATGGTGCCATCACATCTCTGTAAAATCAAATGAATGCAATGATAAATTTATTACAGAGCATCGCAATCAACAATCCTGGAACGTAGAGAGGGCAAGTCAACGCAATAAAATAGACAAGCACGAGCTGTGCTACATGTGGAGAATCGCATTCAGTTGAAGAGTGTCCATGAAACCCGCCGTCAATCTACTTTGTCAAGAACAACCCTTTTTCAAACACATATAACCCTGGGTGGAGAAACCACCCTAAGTTTTCTTGGAAAAATAACCAATAACAAGGCTATCAACCTATGGCGCAAAAAGAAGGACCACAAGGATTTTTCCAACGAACTAACAGTCAATAGCAACAACAAGCCAGTAGCTCTCAAGCACCACCATCATTCTCTCTGGAGAACCTGTTAAAACAGTACATTGAAAAGAATGAGACAGTCCTCCAGAACCAGGTGACTTCCATCTGCAATCTAGAAATCCAAATTGGACAGATTACGGGAGAGATGAAAAATAGACCGTAAGGGACCCTGCCAAGCTCAACTGAGCTCCCACGCAACTTGAGGAACACATGGAAAGAACACTGCCAAGTAGTCACCCTGCGAAGTGGAAAGACGACAGCGAAAGTTAGGAAGGAGCCTAGCAGGACCGATCCAAATGCGATGGAATCAAAGAAACCGTTGATGCAAAATGAGTCAGAAGAGCCCGCAATTATGGAACCTGATGTTGCGACCACCTCTAAGCCTCCAGACATGAAACAGTGAAAGTGCAGCTACCGCCATTCCCATAAAGATTGAAAAAGAAGCAAAACAACGAAGGTCAGTATCATCGCTTCCTGGAAATATTAAAACAACTACACATCAACATTCCATTTACATAAGTGATAGAGTAGATGCCGAAATATGTCAAGTTTTTTAAGGATATGATGTCAAAAAAGAGAAGCACAGGAAAATTTTCTACGGTGGCATTAACACAAGAATTAAATGCTATAATCCCAGCGAAGATTCGCGACCCAGAAAACTTTATGATACCCTGCTCAATAGGAGGGATCTATATCAGTCAGGCATTATGCGATCTTAGGGCAAACATAAATTTAATGCCCCTTTCAATCTTCAAACAATTGAATGTAGGACAGCTGACGCCCACGATAGTGATTCTCCAGCTTGCAAATAGGTCCCTAGTACACCCAGAAGGAAAGTTTAAGGATGTCTTGGTCACAATCGATAAATTCATTCTATCGGCAGATTTTCATCATTCTAGATTATGAAGCAGACAAAGATGTGCCAATCATATTGGGACGACCATTCTTGTCTACTGGTCGTGCTCAAATTGATGTGCACAAAGGAGAGATCACGATGAGCATCAGTGGAAATAAGCTCAAGTTTAACATCATCAAGGCGATGAAGTTTCCGAAGGATGAAGGCTTATCAGATTCTGACGATGAACACAGTTGCGATGAAGAGCTGGAGTCCAAAGAAGAAGATGAAGAAAGAGAGGATGCGACAACGTCCTTAGAAACCTGCCATGTAATAATAGAGACAGTGAACAATGGAGAAAAGTTGAATTTGAATAAAGAGAGAAAAACATAGAAACCTTCCTTAGAGCAACCACCTACACTGGAGCTGAAAACTCTACTAAATCATTTGAAGTATGTTTTCCTTGGCCAGAATGAAACCCTGCCAGTAATAATATCCTCTGAGTTACCGGAAGAAAAAGAAAATGCGCTGCTCAACATTCTGAAGAAGTATATTAAAGAAATCGAATGAATGCTAGCGGATATCAGAGGAATTAGCTTGACGTACTGTATGCATAGAATTCAGCTCGAAGAAAACCAGAAAGGCTCGATAGAACCTCAATGCAGACTAAACCCTGTGATGAAAGAGGTTGTTAAAAAAGAGATCATTAAATGGTTAGACGCTGACATCATATACCCTATTGCTGATAGCATATGGGTTAGCCCCGTGCAATGCGTTCCCAAAAAGGGTAGAATGACAGTAGTCTCGAACGCAAACAACGAGTTAATCCCAATGAGGACTGTCACTGGTTGGTGGATTTGTATGGACTACCAGAAGCTCAAAGCGGCGACGAAGAAAGATCATTTCCCTTTACTTTTTATTGGTCAAATGTTAGACCGACTAGCAGAGAATGACTACTTCTATTTTTCTTGATGGGTATGTGGGCTATGACCAGATAATGATTGCACCAGAAGACAAAAAAAAAAACAACATTCACTTGTCCATATGGAACGTTCGCTTTTCGCTGCATGCCATTTGGATTATGCAATGCGTCGAGCACGTTTCAGAGGTGCATGATGGAAATCTTCTCCGAGTATCTCGAGGACTCAGTGGAAATCTTTATGGACGATTTCTCAGTTTATGGGCGAACGTATGAAGTTTGTCTGAAAAACTTGGAGAGGATACTAAAAAGATGCAAATAGACCAATCTGGTATTGAATTGGGAGAAATGCCATTTCATGGTTAAAGAAGAATTGTGCTTGGGCACAAGGATTCGAAGGAGGGGCTAGAGATGAATAAAGCAAAAATTGAGGCCATTGAAAAACTTCCACCCCCAACAGATGTGAAGGCTTTAAGGAGTTTCTTAGGACATGCAGGGTTCTACAGACGATTTGTGAAGGACTTCTCTAAAAGAGCTCAACCGTTGAATGCGTTGCTAGAAGCTGACAGAACTTTTGACTTTGATTCACAATGCCTCAAAGCATTCAAGGCACTGAAGGACCCATTGATTACAGCGCCTATTTTGATCACACCCGACTGGACAAAGCCATTCGAGTTGATGTGTGATGCCAGAGATTATGCGATGGGGGCAGTGTTAGCACAGAAGGAAAAGACAATGCTACATCCCATCGCATATGCGAGTATAACATTGAACTCCGCCCAGGCAAACTACACCACCACATAGAAGGAACTTCTAGCGTAATATTTGTGATTGAAAAATTCAGATCTTACTTATTGGGATCCAAAGTTATAATTCACTTCGACCACTCACAATAAGATATTTAATGACTAAAAAAGATGCAAAGCCAAGGCTAATCCGATGGGTTCTCCTACTCCAAGAATTTAATATGGAAATAATCGATCGCAAGGGAACCGAGAACCAGGTCGCTAACCATTTATCAAGATTAGAGAATCCTGAAGTGGATCACATTTAGTCAGAGGTGAACGCATCCTTCCCGAACGAACAGTTGCTTAAAATTGAAGAACTACCCTGGTATGCAGATATTGTCAATTTCTTGGTCCGCAAACAATTTCTGGAAAATTACACATCCCACCAAAAGAAGCGGCTCATTCATGAATATAAATCCTACTACTGGGACGAGCCAAATCTTTACAGAAGTGGACCAGACCAGATCTTGAGACTTTGTGTGCCAGAGATGGCTTTTCAGCGCATATTTTTTTAATGTCATGACTCATCCTATGGCGGACATTTCGGGGGACAGTGCACAATAGTAAAAGTTTTACAAAGCAGGTATTATTGCCAACTTTGTTTAAGGATGCGCAAGACTATTCTATGAAATGCAATAAGTGTCAACGCACTGGAAACATTTCACAGAAAAATGCGATGCCGATGAAAATTATATTGGAATTGGAACTTTTCGATGTTTGGGGCATAGACTTCATGGGACCATATCCACCATCAAATGGTCATATATACATTCTGTTGGCCGTTGATTATGTCTCCAAGTTGCGGCAACAGTCTCCAAATTCTTGCAGAGAAACATCTTCACTCGTTTTGGCACCCCACATGCCATACTAAGTGATGAAGGAACCCACTTTGTCAATCGTATCTGTAACGACTCAACCCCCTAGGACTTAAGTTAGATCGTTACTAAATACATGCATGCATAGAACTTAAAACGACACTCTTTTATGGTGAAATAAATGCTAAACAAATAAGGTAAGTGCAAAAATTCATTAAATTCAAATATTAAAAATAACAATAGGGTACCCATAAATCATAAATGATAATAAATAAGTCTGAAAACGATTCTTAATAGTAAGTTTCAAACATTAAAACTGAAAGTTAAGAAAAACATGAAAAGAAATCTAAATCTCATGAGCGGAAACATAAAACTAGTCCTAGTAGCTCGATCACGAATTCCACTTGTCCATCGCCGGTACATATCTGCTCTTACCTAAAACAACAACATGAGAAAGAATGAGTATAAAATACTCAGTAAGTAACCTCGCTACTGAGGTCAGGTTAGGCATCTATCTAGATGCCTACCTCTGGTGGAACATATAAACTGTCCTAGTCCTCGTGAGACACATACATACATGAAAAACTAAGTTCTATCCTACTGTAGCTAAATATGCCAACTACCTCTGGTGAATCCCGAAGGAAACACAATCTGATGAATCCCAAAGGAAACACAAATTAGTGAATCTTGAAGGAAACACAAACTGGTGAATCCCGAAGGAAACACAAACTGGTGAATCCTAAAGGAAACACCATATCTGGTGAATCCCGAAGGAAACACAAACTGGTGACTCTCGAATGAAACAAAAACTAGTGAATCCCGAAGGAAACACAATATCTGGTGAATCCCGAAGGAAACTTAAACTGGTGAATCCCGAAGGAAACACAATATCTGGTGAATCCTGAAGGAAATACAAACTGGTGAATCCCGAAGGAAACACAGACTGGTGAATTCCAAAGGAAACACAAACTGCTGGGCATTCTAACTAATCAGTAAAATCACTATCACAATCTCGACATCACAATCTCAACATGGTTCTATAACATACATATACACCTCATCATCATGATTCTACAATATACATATAAATTTCTTCATCATAGCTTTATAACATATGTATGCATCTCATCCTTCTCAGATTCAGCAGGATCTCCAATAAAAATAATATACTCCAGTCATACTAGTATTCAAACATCTCTATGCGCAACTAGCCTTTTAAACTCTCATATTAGGAAGGCATACATAAACATCAAACCATCAATATATCCTCAGTAAATCATATTTGTCAATTCCTAACTCTAGTCATTTCAAACCTCAATCAATGAAGGCAGACATAAATATCATGCTAACTAATAATCCTCAATAAATCATAATTATCATTGTCAAGCACTAGGGTAGTTCCAGCAGTAAGATTGCTTACCTCAACTTGATAAAAAAAAGCAAAACAAAATCTCCTTAGAACTTCTTTAGCACACTTGAATCAACCTAAAGTTGTGGCTTAGTCCAAGACAAATTTCAATACTCGATTTAATTAGCCAATCTATCTTCACCAAATTTTATGCAAAACAAAATAGTATCTAGCTTGATGGTCAATGCCTGAAAACTTCCAATCATTGAATCTAAGTTTCAAACTAAAGAGAGGTTACTAGTTTAACCCAAAATCAAAGGGGTGTACTTCACCTCCCAAATTATAAGGAAAAATAAGTTTTACCGGGGTTTTCCTCAAAATTCCGGCAAAGATCGAGGCAATAGAGGTCGACGGTGCATCAATGTGTTGCTGTCGGACGGCATAAATTGTTTAGGCTAGCGGCTGGTAGTGAGGGTCTTGTATGAGGAGGGTTTGCGAGAGTGGGAGAAAAGGGGAATTTCTAGTTTACAGATTTTATTCAGTAGCGATTACGAAAAAATCAAAGCTTCAAATAACGATCCAACCGTTCAAAATGAAACTCTATATGCCGCGAACAGACTGACCAAATTTGAGCAGGATCCAACGGTTTAAACTCTGACAATCAACAATTTTATAGAAGCTACCGCTGAAAAACTGAATTGCTTTCTCCCCAATTTTTGACCTCTTTTCACTCTCATTTAATTTCGAAAAAATCTCAATTATTTTATTTTTTCCAAATTTTGAAAAGATAAATAAAATATTTTATCACAATATCTCCAAAATCTCCAAAGATTCTATTAAATTTAGAAATCAATTAACTTTTCAAATTATCTTAATTTAGGCTTCAAAAACCAAAATTAAAAGGCATAAGATCCATCAATTTGATACAAATTAAACCTTCCAAATATTTAAATCAATTCAAAATCACATGGAATTAATTATCTCTTTTAATTTTTATTATTATTGTTATTTTTAAAGTTGGCCCTCCAAAATCAAAGGGAAGCAAAATTCAATATTTTCAAGATAATTAGTTCAAATATCTAATCAATTAAATTCAATTTAACCAATAAAAGTTTTTCAATTATTTCAATTTAACCCCAATTTTCCAAATGAAAGGGAAATTTAAACTAAATAATTTTAGATAATTAACTTAAATTTTCCTAAAATTCGGGATGTTACATTCTTCCCTTCTTAAGAAACTTTCACCCTCAAACGTTCAAGTCCTTAAAGGCTCGTGATACTTAGTTCTTATCTCATCTTCATGTTTCCAAATTGCTTCTTCAGACCGATAATTCTACCAAAGAACTTTTAATTAGCACTAACTCCACGTTTCAAAAAGTCTTCACCTCCTACCATGAATTGTATAACTTATCTGAGATAATATCATGTTACTCTTTAATCTTAAAATAAATACATAAGACCATTTAGACCCTCCTATGCGCGAGTCTGAAAATCTCACTTAAATGAGGCTCGTGAAGTCCCCATAAAAATACATCACCATAACCTCATAATAGTTGTAACCATTACTTGATGTCAGTTTCTAAGATAAAGACCTTCATGATTGCATACATCTATATTAAGAGTGTTCACACTCCATAGAGTGGGTCACCTCACTGTCCATGCAACAGAAAATATATCTCTCGTGGCTTCTCAAGTCCAGAATTCAAAATTTGGATTTGACACCTAATTGCCCTGACAATCCCCTGCACTGAGATACGCTATCATATTCAATTCATAATAGTTGATACAAAGTCGCGTGAATCATCTTTCTTTCCTAATAAACAAAGCTGGTGTGCTCTTAGGAAAAACATTAAAGCACATATGAAACACTTTGCTAAATGGTTCTTGTATAAGTGACTTAGACTATTCCAACTCTGCTAGAGTGCTTCTATGAGGAGCCTTAAGGATAGAAGTTGCTCTCAACTCAAGTTCATCTCTAGTGCTAGGGGTCATTCTGGGAGATCAAATTTACTCAACCTTAATACTCATATAGCTTGTTTCTTACTTGCAGCTAGATTACTTTCATCTTCAAATAAAATCGATGGCTTCATTAATTCCTTGTTCTAGATATACATGTCCACAATCAAAACCTCTAGACCTTGCTGATACCTTTCAAGGTCTTCCCCCTTTTTAACGAGGCCCTACCCCTTCCATTTCCATAGTTTCTAGATGCTATTGCTACTAAACATCCTTTCATAAAACGGTATTTCCTCTGATTCCACTATAATTTGAAGAAGATTGCTAAGCACTCTTCCAACGCGTGATAGTCTAGCTTAATCAAACTCTCATGCTAAAATTGAGTTCCATGATCAATAGTTTAGGCAGGATATCCATTCAACCAAAAAATACTAAGATCCATAGTTTCAAATAGTAATGCGATTGATCATACCAACTCTAAAGGTTCATAAACACATATTTCCTATCTTGGACACCAAACCAAATATTTGTTCTTAATCTCAAAACATCAATTCCCCTTACCTTCTCAAAACAACAAAATATTTCTTAAATCCTTTCATCTTCCCTTATCTTTTCCAAGTCCAATAAATCCAAGATGCTCTATTTCACTTTCCTAGTGAAATATATCTGTACCAAAACATGTGACTATTTGAATCCCTTTTCACAGTCTACAATCCAACAACCTAAGCAAGCTATATATTTTTATATATATTTTCGAATAATGCCTACTGCAGTCCAAATTTCCAAATAGTAATAAGAGATTCCTTCTTTACACTAAAACCAATGCCTGTTTTACACTAAAACCAACGCCTTATATCCACCCATATCATGTTTTAAAATCCAAACCATACTTAACTATTTGGGAGTCTTGAACACATTAATTTCAATTTATCTTACCAAATAAATAAAACCTTTCCTTAAATACTTTTATTTTTCTTCATATTTATCCTTGCTTAACCCAACAGCTTGAAGGTGCACTTTTCACTTCCAGAGTGAAACATAATCCCTAAACCAAGACATATGACCTTTTATATCCTTTTCCATAAATCTAAAATTATATTCCAAACTTGGAACCATAGTAGAGTATCCCCACAAGATCACATTGCTTTTAAACTTTAAAACGTTTATCCTTCCTCTTGGTATGGTTAATTAAACTTGAACCTTTTCATTGCAACAAACACATAGTTTAAATCCAAGCACCTTAAGAATTTTCAATCCAATAACTCGTTTTCTCCCATCTAAAGGCAACTATAAATTCAATCATCTTGGCATTCCTTGACCAATTCATCTTACCTAGGTCTTGTAAGGAGTTCCTCATACTATCGCTTTATACTCCATCTAGTAATTCTTCTTCCTTTTAGGCACGTTACATAAAGAACAAAAACACCATACATTACTCGCTCCACTAACTTCGATACCATGAAAGTGATCATGACCTATTAATCCTTTCAATTTTTTTTTCTTGGAACATTTTGACTTTAATATTTAGCAATCCTTAATAAAATTTATAGTCTCTTCTTCACCTCTTTTTTATCTTATAAATAAACTTTAATTTCGTAACTAAGAACACGTGCCTTGTGATAAAGTTCCTTGTAGCACCACAGTTTTATTCTCGTACTGGTGAATCCTGAAGGAAACACAAATTGGTGAATCCCGAAGGAAACACAATATTTGGTGAATCCCGAAGGAAACACAAACTGGTGAATCCCGAAGGAAACACAATATCTGGTGAATCCCGAAGGAAACACAAACTGGTGGGCATTCTAACTAATCAGTAAAATCATTATCACAATCTCGACATCACAATCTGAACATGGTTCTATAACATACATATACATCTCATCATCATGATTCGACAATATACATATAAATTTCTTCATCATAGCTTTACAACATATGTAGGCATCTCATCCTCCCCAGATTCAGCAGGATCTCTAATAAAAATAATATACTCCAATCATACTAGTATTCAAACATCTCTATGTGCAACTAGCCTTTTAAATTCTCATATTAGCAAGGCATACATAAACATCAAACTATCAATATATCCTCAGTAAATCATATTTGTCAATTCCTAACTCTAGTCATTTCAAACCTCAGTCAATGAAGGCAGACATAAATATCATGCTAACTAATAATCCTCAATAAATCATAATTATCATTGTCGGACACTAGGGCAGTTCCAGTAGTAAAATTACTTACCTCAACTTGGTAAAAAAACGCAAAACAAAATCTCATTAGAACTTCTTTAGCACACTTGAATCAACCTAAAGTTGTGGCTTGGTCCAAGACAAATTCCAATACTCGATTTAATTAGCCAATCGATCTTCACCAAATTTTATGCAAAACAAAATGGTATCTAGCTTGGTGGTCAATGCCTCAAAACTTCCAAACCTTGAATCTAAGTTTCAAACCAAAGAGAGGTTACTAGTTTAACCCAAAATCAAAGGGGTGAACTTCGCCTCCCAAATTATAAGGAAAAATAAGTCTTACCCAAGGTTTTCTCAAAATTCTAGCAAAGATCGGGGTAATGGCGGCCGACGGCGCGTCAACTGGTGGCTGCCATAGATAGGCAGCGTGTGTTGCTGTCGGACGACATAATGCGTCAAGGCGAAAACATAAAGATTTACGATCCAAAAGCACAATACGTCAGCGCACTTGAAGATTGTGATTGCAAGTTATACGATCGTGAGAAGTTTCTAAAAAAGGTGACCGCATAAAGATCTCGCATCAAGACGACAACATAATAAATCATGATGGGATGGAAAGCTGATAACGGTCGATTCTAAATTTAGTTGACAAGCCGTTAAAAGCCACACTGTAACAAGTACACTTAACTTTCAGTGACCATTAAACGATGCTTCAGAGTAGGGGAATTAATGCCGCCCATCATTGCAATCATTAGCAAGAAAAGCTGCTTCACCTTGAAATCTATAAATACTAAAGACCACCAATGAAAAAGGAGTTAGAAAGTTAGTCAGTTAGTCCATTCTCGCGCACACTTATACATAGAGGATGGAGAGAGCAAGGAAACAAAAAAGCCGAGAGATCATTCCCAGAAAGATCGAGAGACTACCGAAAAGCAATATAAAGGAGAGAGGGCCAACACTTGCGAGAGCAAGAATCCACATTGAGAACAGAGTTGAAGTGATAAAAGAGCAGTGTAAAATGCCACGGGAAGCAAGACATTACTTACTGGGCTTGTTATCTCTCACATCCATTTGTTATTTTGTATTCAGTACTTTATTTACAGAAAATGGAAATCTCATTTCAATTTGTGTTTAATCTCTCCATACCATGCATGAATAGCTAAATTTCTGAATAGGTTGAGAAGTACTTAGCTAGCATGACTTAAGATTTACATTTTATGCGATCATCTTGTCTTATGTATGCATCATTCACCCTTTGGACATACTTGAGAGAGTAGTGTAAGGATAGAATCTAGACTTGAGAGAGTCAGATTAGAATCTAGACTTGAGAGAGTCAGATTAGAATCTAGGCTTGAGAGAGTCAGATTAGAATCGCATAAGCAAGAAATAGAAACTTAGACATAAGTTCTATTGCTATTTACACATCGCATGCACCCTAGAAATAGGAATGATTGTATACGGTCACCTTGTCTTATGTGTGCATCATTCATCATCGCATAGGAAAGAGTAGAGGCTTAGAAATAAGTCCTATCGACTGTTTCGCATATACATCGCATGCATCCTAGAAATAGGAATTATGGCATTCTGCATTGAGAAATGGCGTGCTGTTATTTGTGTGTAGCATGGTCGCATAATTTGTTCACAATCTTAGGAAACGTTAGCTAAACCCCTTCTCAACCCCTTCATCGCATACTTATTGTAACTCTATGCTTCCATAAACTCTGCTTCAACTCTATCACATAGGAAAAATCTCAATCAAAACACTATCCACTTCATTTGTTTTTATCACCGCAAAAGAATCAAAGTGTTTGTTACATATTTGCTTAGTAGTCCCTGTGTTTAACCCTGGACTTACCAGGAAACCTAGGAAGGTTTATACTTGGGCCTTGTTAGGAAAACTTGCTCAATCCATAACGCATCATAATTACACGCATAAAAAATAAATACCCCATACATCAAATAATTCTACTTCTAAAATTGGGGTAAGGGAAAATTCACTTTTTCTCGAAACATTTCTAGTATGCTGGCACCTATCACAAGTTCTCACATACGTATAACAATCTCCAAACAATGTAAGCCAATAAAAACTAGATTATAATACCTTTGTTGCAGTTCGTGCGAGCCCAAAGTGTCCACCATATGGAGATGAATGACATTCAAATAATATTTTAGCATACTCTTCCAATGGCACACATTGCCTAATGACATCATCAAAACAGATCTTAAATAGAAAGGGGTTATCCCATAGGAAAAACTTAACCTGGTGTAGGAACCTTTTCTTCTGTTCATAATTCAAGTCAGGAGCATCACTCCCCCTGCCAAGTAGTTCACATAATCAGCAAACCAAGGAACACTCCCTTATACCTTTTATAGGTGCTCATCAGGAAATTCTTCAACTATCTGAGTCAATTGCCGGTAACTTTCATGCTCAATCCTGGACAGGTGATCGGTTACCACATTCTCACAACCCTTTCGATCTTTAATCGTGAAGTCAATTTCGTGCAACAATAAAATCCATCTAATTAGTCTAGGCTTTGCATTTTTCTTTTCAAACAAGTATTTTAGAGCAACATGATCTATGTGAACAATTATTTTAGAGCTAAGTAGATAGGGCCTAAACTTATCAAAAGAAAATACAACAAGTAGTTCTTTCTCATTAGTATTATAGTTTACTTGGGCAGAATCAAGAGTCCTACTTGCATAATAAATTGCCCTAAATAACTTTTCTTTACATTGGCCTAAAACGGCCTCTATAGCAAAATCACTGGCATCACATATTATTTCAAATGACTGACTTCAATCAGGTGAGACAATAATAGGTGTAGAAGTCAAATTTTCTTTCAAATAATTAAAAGCACTCAGACAAGCCTCATCGAAAACAAACTTTGAGTCTTTTTCTAATAGGTTGCACAAGTGTTTTGCAATTTTTGAAAAATCTTTTATAAAACGCCTATAAAACCCTGCATGCCCTAAGAAACTTCTAACTCCCTTGACATTCACTAGAGGGGGTAACTGGTCTATAGCTGAAACTTTAGCCTGATCAACCTCTAATCCTCTTTTAGAAATCTTGTGCCCTAGAACAATATCTTTCTTGACCATGAAATGACATTTCTCCAATTCAAGATAAGATTGGTTTCCTGGCATCTATGTAAAACACGAGAAAATTTAGCTAAACAAGAATCAAATAAGGACCCAAACATAGAAAAATCATCCATAAAAACCCCTATGATCTCCTCAATCAACCCATGAAAAATGGCGATCATGCATCTCTAGAAAGTGGTTAGTGCATTATATAAGTCGAATGGCATCCTCCTGAATGCAAATGTCCCATATGGACACGTGAACGTCGTCTTCTCCTAATCTTCAGGAGCAATAACGATCTGATTGTAACCTAAGAAACCATAAAAAAAAATAAAAATAGAAAGGATATCTGGCTAGCCTATCTAACATCTAATCAATAAAAGGCAATGGAAATGGTCTTTTCTGGTGGCCTTGTTCAGCTTCTTACAATCGATGCACACCCTCCAACTTGTAACTGTCTTGGTGGGAATACTTTCATTATTCTCATTTTTTATCACCGTCATTCTGCCCTTCTTGGGTACCACTTGGACCCGACTCACCCAAGGGCTATCAGATATTGCATATATAATTCCTGCATTTAACAATTTAAGCACCTCAGCCCTTACAACTTCTTTCATTGGAGGATTTGACCTCCTTTGGGGTTCAATCGAGGGACTAAATTAATCTTCCATTAAAATATTATGCATCACAATTGAGGGACTTATTCCTTTCAAGTCACTAATTGACCACCCCAAAGCTAATCGATAAGACTCTTAACAATTTCTCCTCTTCGATTTGATTTAACTCAGATGAAATAATTATGGGGTATGTAGACAATTCTCCTAGAAAAGAATACCCCAAATGTGCAGGTAGGTCTTTCAATTCTAATAAGGGTGGCGTATTAACATTAGACTCACTAACAGACCGTAAAGGTATAGATACATGCTTAGCATAACACATAGGTAGATAATTCAAGCATTCAGTGTAAAACAAAATATCCTCATCTATCCCATCTATCATATCCATCTTACAGTTTAACAAACTCTGACTCAAATGATTGGTGGTTAAGGCCAGTTCATGAAACTCAGCAATATGTCTATCCACAACATTAATGATATAATAAGTATTATCGGACTCAACATGCTTCAGATAACAGAAAATATTAAATTTTACCTTCTTGTCGTTTATTCGAAGTGTAAGCTTACTGTCGTAGACGTCGATCAATGGCCTACCTGTGGCCAAGAATGGCCGGCCTAGGATGATGGGAACCTCTGAGTCTTCCTCCATATCCAGAACTACAAAATCTGCTGGGAAGATGAATTTACCAACCATGACTAGCATATCCTTCACTACACCTCAAGGGTATGTAAGAGAGCAATCTACTAGTTGCAAAGATATGGTTGTCAGCTACACCTCTCCTATGTCCAATTTCCTGTACAAAGATAAAGGCATCAGATTAATTGAGGCCCCTAAATCACATAGACCTCTACTTACCATTAAGCTCCAAATGATACAGAAGATTGTAAAACTCCTAAGATCCTTCATCTTTTGAGGCAGCTTCCTCTGTAAAATTGCACTGCATTCCTCTGTTAAACTCATAGTCTCAAATTTTCTAAATTTCTTCTTTTTTGATAACACATCCTTCATAAACTTGGCATAGTTAGGCATTTGTTCCAATGCATCTGCGAAAGAAATATTTATATGCAACTTCTTAAAAATGTCTAAAAATTTTGCAAATTGATTATTTAACTTCTCTTTTGAAAACGTTGAGGATAAGGGATGTTGTTACAAATAAGAGGTAAAGGTTTAGAAAAACTCCCTGAATTCGATGGAATGGGCACATCAATTTCCTCCTTCTCGGCACTCACTCCAGTGCTTTTTGTCACAGGATCATCAGCCTTCTGTGCATCCTCATATCCACCCTTTCAGACTCAGCTACTACTCCCCCACTTTTCAAATTCATTGCATTGCACTCCCCCTTTTTGCTTTTCTCAGCACAGCAGACGAATTTACCTGACTGTATAGCATTTATTGTGGTCGCCATCTGGTTAAACTAGGCCTCAAGGTTCTGAATAGCCTTACCATGGTTAGTCATGGTACTTTCGAAGTAGTCCGCCCTACTTTTGGATTTTGTGATGAACTCTCTCATCAATTCCTCCATTGAGGGCTTTTGCTCAAGAGGTGGTGAAGGAGTTGAAAAACTTGGATGACCCTACAAAACATTCTTAGTGTTAGCATAAGAGAAGCTTGCACGATTACACAAACCTGACTGATAATGAGGAGGTTGGTGTGTCTGATATGGGTTCTAATGTGCCCCTCGATACTGGTTGTGCTGATGCACAAAATTTGCCTACTTAGTGATTGGCACCTCTCATGATGGGGTTGCATGGCATGCTACAAAATCATCTGATGGTTGGGTACCTACAGATAGATGACTAATTATGTTAGTCAAAGCAGCCACTTGTTCCTTTAACGCCCCTATTACATCAAGCTCATACAGGCTTGCCACTCTAGATG
This sequence comes from Benincasa hispida, assembly GCF_027475165.1. NCBI lineage: Eukaryota > Viridiplantae > Streptophyta > Magnoliopsida > Cucurbitales > Cucurbitaceae > Benincasa > Benincasa hispida. The sequence goes on from NC_143488.1 coordinate 68,121,983, forward strand.
TGCCCATTCTGATGGCCAGTTGTAACTTGTGGTAGCCATATCTTCTAATAGTGCCTGAGTAGCAGTTGAAGTCTTTGTAAAAATTGAGCCACCTGTAGCGACATCCCAGATGGATTTCATAGTGCTGGTCAATCCATTGTAGAACAACTGAATTTGCAACCAGTCAGGATACCCATGTTGGGGGCACTTCCGTAGAAGCTCCTTATATCGTTCCCATGCCTTAAATAGTTGCTCATCCTCTTTCTTACTGAATGTCCCAATTTCTGTCCTTAATCTACTGGTTTTCACAGGAGGGAAAAATTTGTTCAGAAAAGCTTGGGCCAACTCTTCCCACGTAGTTATGCTCCCCGTTGTAAGTGACTCCAATCAATTTCTTGCCTTGTCCTGCACAGAAAAAGGGAACAGTCTCAAGTGAATAGCATCAGAAGAGACTCCATTTATTTTTACCGTTTCACTAATTTCCAGGAAAGAGCGGATGTGCTTGTGTGGAACTTCGTGTGGAGTTCCTCTGAATACAAGGTCCCATGCCATCTGAATTAAACCAGGTTTCAACTCAAAATTATTGGGTTAATTGAGGCCTTTGAAATGCCTGTTTGGGTCATTGGGACAATTAGTTGGAAGTATTCTTTAATGGTTCGGTCAACTCCCCCTTGGTCTCTCATGGCAGCAAACTCAAGTTATAAAAACTATAAAACAAAACAAAAACAAAAAGCCCAAATTAAGATCAACTCAATCTTTAGCAATATTAAGTTAGGAAAAAATTTTCGTGCCGATCCCCGGCAATGACACCAAAAACTTGACGGTATGCACAAGCGCACACAATCGAAGTAATAAATCCTAAATAGGGTATCGTCCTCAGGGACCGGTGTGAGCAAAATTTTCCTAACCTAGCTATCACAGTTCTTCGTCAATTTTATCCAAGCAACCAAAAGATGATATTTATCTATAACTACAGATAACAAAAATTCAGACACATAAAAGAACAATTCAGAGCAATAAATAAAATATTTGTACATTATAATTACAAACTATGGGACCCTACGAGATTTAAGGCATCAACCCCAACAGAGATAACCCTCACCTTGCAAATCTAAGGATAATTCCAAATTAACAGGAGTTCATAGTTAGCTCAGGATTCAGGTTGAGTTACCTAGGTCATTGCTTTGAAAAAGTCAGTCTTAAAAGTAAACGATGTTATAAATATGAGTGACTTATTTCTTGTTCCTGGTCTTACACAAACTCATTATATAGGACGCCCCCACTCGCATATCTCCACATGAACGATTCATGATCACATCATGTATTATCTACAAACTAGGTCACGTCTGATAGTGTTACCAAAATAAGGTACCCAATCTTATTCATATCCTATAGACCATTGTGGCTATTTACTCAAACTTGTTCAATCTTTATGTCTCCACATAAAGTTCAAGTATTCATGTAATAGCCATGGATTTTAGTTTATTGGATTTAGTCTATGCAAGTATAATTTACCTATTCAACAACAATTTTATTGAATAAATGTCAATAATATCTTTATTGAAAATAAAATATGTTTAACATTACATACTGTGAGTTTTAAGACATACTGATGGGTGGAAAATGGAGTAAATAAATATGCGTTCATTGTTCGTTCTCTATTCGTTGCTGTTCATGTGTTGGACAAAGGGATATGCAATATTCGTTTGATGACTATGCATTTCTGCCACAAGTTTTCTTGCTCTCTCGCCAAGTATAACGAGATTGCAAGTTTCTCAGGTGATCCGAGGTCGAACTCAGGGAATTCCAGCTAAATGTTATGAAGTAAAGTGTTTGCAGCGAAGAATAAAAGAATATTGAAGGTTATGGGCTATGCGCTACTCCTATTCCTAACTAACAGATTAAGCAGTGGAAGTATGACTATGAGAGGTAGAGACACGACAATGCTTAACGCGTAATAGATGCATGGGAAAATAGATAAAATGGCGGGGATGACTTCACCACATAACTGATAACGGGTAGAAATGCACGTTATCATAGTGCTAAGTTCTTAAATAATGTTGGCTTGCGTTGATAAAACATGGTAAATTGCGTCCAATAAGCATCAATTTAATAATATTGCGGTCGCATGCGTTCACCGTATTAGAACAGTTGATTTGTGTAGTTTTGTGCAGAATATGCGATGACACAAGGCAGAAATTGCGATCATAGGAAATCATTGGTCGAGCGCAGCATTACCGCAAGGCTTTGCGGTGATTGTGTTCGCAAATATTCGCCCTAGAAGGATTGCAACAACGTGGTCAGCACAACATGGTGGGCACATCTGGGTAAAAGGCTAATTAATCGCGATGGGACAGAAAGTTGATGACATTCGAATCCAAATTAAGTTGACAACCGATTAACGATAACAAGTACATTTAGCTTTTCGGTGACAAATATTCGGCACATCAGTCAGAAGAATTAAAGTCGTCCTATTCGTGCAATCATGAGAGAGAAGCCACCGTTCACCCTGGATGTTCTATAAATACCAAGGGCGACCTTCAGAAAAGGGGTTCAGGAGTTCGAAATTTCATACTTCAGTTTGCACGTCTTTGTTCATAGTTTTCCTTTCGTTTTAAGGTGGTGCTGACAGATCGTTTGGGTAAGCTTGGGGGAGCGTCGGAAGCTCCCAGAATAGAGGGAGGGCCGACGCCTGCAGAAGTAGGAATATCTTTGGAACTGAATAGAGATTGACAGTGTAAAAGCCTCGGTCAGCAAGGAATTGCTACCAGACTCTCTACCTTTATCTTCCATTGTTATGTTGTACTCAAACTCATTTATAAAAATGGAATTTCCTTCTCTACATCTATTCACTCTCTGTTATTTACGCATGAGTAGCTAAATCTGTCGAATGGGTTGGGAAGCATTTAGCTAGCACAACTAGGGAATCTTCATTCTATGCGATTATCTTGTATTATGTATGCTTCATTCATTCATTAGAGATACTCGGGGGTAGTCTAAGGACAGGATCTAGGCTTGGGAAGGTCAGGTTAGAATTTAGGCTTGGGAGAGTCAGATTATAACGTATAATTAAGAGAAAGGAGCTTAGAAATAAGCACTATTTGTTATCAACGCATCGCATGCATCCTAGAGATAGGATATGATTGTATGCGGTCACCTTGCCTTTATGCATTTTGCATCATCGCATAGGAAAAGAGTAGAGACTTAGGGATAAGCTCTATGGACACTTTTCATTCAACACATGTGTCCTAGACTTAGGAGCATCGCATTTGCATTGGAAAATGACTTGCTGTGCATGGTTGTAGCATGATCGCATAGTCTGACGCATTCCCCAGTAACATTAGCTAAAGATCTTCTCAACCCGTTCATCCGCATACTCAGTGTATCTATCACACAACTAACTTTTCTCAAATCCTCCGCATTTGTTTATTTTTCATTAACGCAATCAACAACAAATCAACAATTAATTGAGTTACCGGTTACAGCAAAGTTTTCATAAAAATTACCATCGCAATCTATTTTCACAAGTCCCTGAGTTCGACCCTGGACTTACCAGGAAACTCAGTGGAATTTACACTTGGATTGTGCTGAGGAAACTTGAGTGCACAATGCAATTTCATCATCGCATATCATCCATAATTCACTTCATAAAATTAAGCATCAAGTTTTTGGCGCCGTTGCCGGGGACTTCGGCAAAATAGTGTGCTAACGGTAATTTTTCTGATTTCTTTACAGGCTCTCAATCTCTGGCAAATTACGACCCGGAGATTGAGAGGACATTCAGAAGAAGATTAAGAGAATGCCAACAACAACAAGAGAGAACACCAAGAATGGTGGAACAACCGGATGCGAGGGCCACTAACGCGAATAATATAATGGCCAACCCCATCCTTCTAGCGAATGACCACAATAGACCCATCCGGGACTATACGTCGCCTAACCTCTATGATTTATCTCCAAGAATTATGAGGTCGGCGTTAGATGGATCGAGGTTTGAAATGAAGCCGGTAATGCTGCAGATGATTCAGGCTGATGGGCAGTTTTGAGGAAGGCATGGTGAAGACCCGCATGCCCACCTCTGGAGCTTTATAGAAATCTACAACACTTTTGTGTTCCTGAATATCTCAATCGAGGAAGTTCGACTCACTCTGTTCCCATTTTCCTTATGCAATCAAGCTCGAAAATGGGCATATTCTCTCAAACCGGGGGAGATAACTTCGTGGGAACAGGTGGTGGACAAATTTATGAAGAAGTATTTCCCACCAACCGATAATGCTAGGAGACGGAAATTAATAACAAATTTTGAACAAGAAGATGACGAAACGCTCAGCGATGCCTGGGCGAGGTTCAAACGGCTGGTAAGAAATTGTCCACATAATGGCTTACCAGACTGCCCACAAATGGAGATTTTCTACCAAGGACTGAATCCCTCTTCGCAAACCGCTGCCAATGCGGCAGCCGCTGATGGTCTGCTTGACAAAAAATATGATGAAGCAAAGAGTATACTTGATCGCATTTCTAAAAATCACGAAGATTGGCGGGAAAGCGATCAGAGATTAAGAATAAAAGATAATGATGTAAACAACGGGGCCATCGCATCCCTGGAAAATCAAATGACTGCGATGATGAGTTTGATACAAGGCATCACAATTACTAATACGGGAGCAAAGAAAGGGCAGGTCAGCGCAATTACTCAAACGACTGCAAGTTGTGTCATTTATGGAGATGCTCACCTGATGGAAGAATGCCCAATAAACCCGCAGTTGGTATGCTTCATGAGAAATAATCCCTATTTCGATACATATAACCTCGGGTGGTGAAACCACCCAAATTTTGCGTGGAAAAATCAACAACAAAGCTTTCAACTTGTGGCACAAAAAGGAGGGCCACCCGGGGTTTTCCCGCAAAACAACGATCCAGCACATAGCCAAGCTAGCAGCTCACAAAATCCACAATCTTCGTCCTTAGAGAGCTTGTTGAAGCAATACATTGAGAAAAACAAATCAGTGCTTTAGAATCAAGCTACATCCATTAGAAATCTCGAAATTCAAATGGGACAAATTGCAGGCAAGCTGAAAAATAGACCGTAAGGAGCGTTGCCGAGCTCAACTGAGCTCCCTCGCAATGCTGGGGGTAACGGGAAGGAATAATGCTTAACAGTCTCCTTGCTAAGTGACAACATGACTGCGGAAGTAGGGGAGAAGCCCATTGCGACCAACTTAAATGCGATGACAATCGAGGACCCGTTGACCTATAGTTTGGAGAAGCCCGAGAAAATAGACCCTGAAGTTGCATACACCCTTAAGCCTCTAGATCTTGAGACAGAAGAAGTTCAACCGCCAGTAACTCCGCAAAGATTGAAAGAGGAACAAAATGAGGAAGAAAAGATCGCAATAGTGGCTGCAGCGCAAAATGCTATGATCCCACCAAAAATGGGCGACCCAGGAATCTTCACGATACCATGCTCTATCGAAAGGACCTATAGTGGCTAAGCACTATGCGATCTTGAGGCAAGTATAAACATAATGCCACTATCAATCTTCAAACAATTGAATGCCGGCACACTTACGCCCACAAAGGAAACTCTCCTGCTCGCAAACAGATCTCGAATACACCCTGAAAGAGAGTTGAAAAATGCCGAAATCTCAATCGATAAATTCATACTACCGGTAGATTTCCTCATTTTGGATTATAAAGCGGATGAAGATGCGCCCATCATATTGGGACGACCATTCCTTTCGATCGGTCACGCTCAAATTGATGTGTGCAAAGGGGAAATTGTAATGAACATTCATGGGGAAAAACTCCGGATTAAGGCAGTAAAGATCCTAGAGGACAAAGAAAAGAGAGAAAAGCCACCATGGACATGAACAACCCAGCCTGGAATAAGCGATCCCTGAGTTATTATATAATTCAACCTCATCAGGGACACAATCCTTTTTAATATCCTTTTTCTGCATCAAATAGTTCATGAACTTTTATCATCTCGTTATTTATTATCGCAATTACCTTTTTATTACCAGCATCGTTCTTACTTCTCAAAAAAAAAAAAAGGAGGAGATTGCGATAACGAATTTTATTTTGTTTAAAATAATTTGACCCTCTCTCTATTTTTCTTGCAACGATCGAGGCGCTGGATTGCGGAGATGTTACACAAGGAAGCAACTTATCTCACTCCATCATCGCAATCCAAAGAAGAGAGATCACTGCAAAGATGGATGCGTCAATACGAAATGCGGGCGACAACACAAATTTGGGGGTGTATTCTTCCTTATCTTTATTTCAAATTTTGTGCTATCACATCGCATGTTAGTTTTGAAATTTTTATCACTGCATCCTCTTTGATTACCGCAATCATTTGACATGGATCAATTTAGAAAGTTACCGCATGTTGTTTCTTTGCCAAGTATGATTTCAATGATGAACAACGTGCTTCTATTTTGTTCGTATATATTAGAGTCATATTAACTCCAAGATAGTCACCTCATAAAATATTTCTAGAAGTTAGGGGTTTGCTAGCTTTCTTTCAAACTCTCTTTACGAAACTTTCTAAGAACATCGCATGACTTATTTCAATCTTTTGGCAATGAGAATATTGCCGCTTTTTAAATTTAGGGGTGAGGTATTTATTTTCGACCTTGCTATTTTGAAAAAAAAAAAGGAGGAAAAATTTTGAGAATAACAACTCCACTGTCAACGCAATGGGAAACCTATGTTGATAAGAGTTAAGTTGTGAAAGGCACTTACTTGTAGTTGGATGTCCACATGACACATGTGGGGGCAAGCCAAAACGAAGGCAAGGCACTTGGATCAGCGCAAGATTAGAAAAAAAAAAATAACAATGACAAGAAATATGCAAGGATAAAATCATTTAACACCCCAGTGAAATTTTTATTTTTTTTTGAAATAAATCATGCGATGTTCCGGAAATTGTAAAGTCCTTTTGAAGGTTAAGCTTGCAATCCTTAGGTCTTAGAAATATTTTAAGAAGAGACTTGAATAAGACTTAAGGAAACTTTGGCACATAGGATTTGAACGAAGTATCCTTGAGAAATCTAGGAAAAGAACAATGTGGTTGACTTGCTAAAGGAAATCTTTAGCTTATGCTTGAGGACAAGCATTGTTTAAATTTGGGGATGTGATAACGGGTAGAAATGCACGTTATCATAGTGCTAAGTTCTTAAACAATGTTGGCTTGCATTGATAAAACATGGTAAATTGTGTCCATTAAGCATCAATTTCATAATATTGCGGTCGCATGCGTTCATCGCATTAGAACAGTTGATTTGTGTATTTTTGTACAGAATATGCAATGACGCAAGGCGAAAATTGCGATCATAGGAAATCATTGGTCGAGTGCAGCATTACCGCAAGGCTTTGCGGTGATCATGTTCACAAATATTCGCCCGAGAAGGATTGTAACAACATGGTCAGCGCAACATGGTGGGCGCATCTGGGTAAAAGGCTAATTAATCGCGATGGGATAGAAAGCTGATGACAGTCGAATCCGAATTAAGTTGACAGCCGATTAACGATAACAAGTACATTCAGCTTTTCGGTGACAAATATTCGGCACTCAATCAGAAGAATTAAAGTCGTCCCATTAGTGCAATCATGAGAGAGAAGCCGTCGTTCACCCTAGATGTTCTATAAATACCAAGGGCGACCTTCAGAAAAGGGGTTCAGGAGTTCGAAATTTCATACTTCAGTTTGCACGTCTTTGTTCATAGTTTTCCTTTCGTTTTAAGGTGGTGCTGACAGATCGTTCGGGTAAGCTTGGGAGAGCGCCGGAAGCTCCGAGAACTGAGGGAGGGCCGATGCCTGCGGAAGTAGAAATATCTTTGGAATCGAATAGAGATTGACAGTGTAAAAGCCTCGGTCAGTAAGGAATTGCTACCAGGCTCTCTACCTTTATCTTCCATTGTTTTTTTGTACTCAAACTCATTTATAAAAATGGAATTTCCTTCTCTACATCTGTTCACTCTCTATTATTTACGCATGAGTAGCTAAATCTGTTGAATGAGTTGTAACGACATAAAATATACAATGATGCACGCAAGGTTCAAGTCCTTGTCCCTATTACCAGTTCCCCGACAACAACGCCATAAACTTGTAATGCAGGATTTGTAATGCAATGCAAGCCCATGCCATAAACTCGTTGTGACATAGATTTTATGCGATGATATGTGATACTACTTCTAGATATGCGTTATTAACAAATGTTCTTGTAGTATGCTATGCGTTATCACAAGTTTCCTTGCATTGAAACCAAGTATAATTTCACCATAAGTTTCTCGGTGTGATCCGAGGTTGAACACAGGGACTGTTTTAGGTTATTTCGTTGTACTTGTGATATATGCGACTAGGGATTTTTCAATTTATAAAAAAATTTGTGTACAAGTAATTAAACATGCGATAAAGTAAAGTAAAGCGGTAAAAATGCGATGATAACATAAATTGCGTTAAAGTAAATTGCGATAAATTAAATCAAAGCTAAGATAATACAAGATACAAGTTTCATGATACAAGATACTGAGGTCAAGGCTAGCTGTGAAGATTATGCAAAGATCGTGTAATGCGGTGGCAAGTCTTATGTACGAAGCAGAAACAAAAAAGATAACTAATATAAACTTCGCAAATTCCTTAATTGCGTTAAAGATATAAGTATTGTTCTGCTTTTCCCTTGGCTTACACCTCTCGGTGATCGGCCACGTTCCCACATCTCTGTGGTGAAACAGGGATAAATGTAATGAATGCAAGGTTACTTCCATCTCTGGAAGTACTACTCTCTTTAGTTAACACATTCTTCTAACCTTCTCTCGACAGATCAGAATGACTTCTTCACTTCTGCTCTCACAGGTGAAGATGCTGTCTAGCATGCCTTAGCTAAACGCATTTATCTCTTTAGCATAACTTAAGTTACTCGTTTAATCCATATTAATTACCAAGGTATTAAGAAAACTTCATGGAGAAATCGATTAATGGAGGAACGGAAGTAGACAGAAAAGTGGATGTGAAAGTGATCGAGACATTCAATAAAACTATTTAGCGTCTGATACATGATTTGTGAATGAAGAGATTAAGAAGATGAAATACACTTGATGAAATAGAGTTAGAAACAAATACAAATAAGCGCCAACGTCTTAGCGCCGATCTGGATGGAGATTTGCTTGCTGGTGTGGATGAAGTGAACGGATGGATGAGCTTCCCTCTCAGGCTTGCTCAACCGGTAGCAGGGATCTAAGCACAGAGCTTCACGGCGGGGATCTGGCAGATTCACACTGAGACTCACCTCTCGGCCTTGTCTCTTCTCTTCTCCGGATTTCTTCGATCAGTACTCAGCTCAGCCTTTCTCTCAATAATCTAGCATTAATTAGCCCTCGTATCAATTATACCCGTATCAAGTATATCTTCTCTGAATTCTATGGGGGTATTTATAGGTGAAAAGCTTTGACTCTTGGCTTGTGGACCCCACTTCTTGTTATGGAAATTCCGAAGATGGAGGAATAAATATTCCTTCTGTTATGCAATCAGACCGTCAAATCTGCACAACGGTTAGTTGTACACGTGTCACAATCCTCCCGTTTGCATTGCTCAGCTGCATCTTTCGATCGGTTGCTCGCATGCGGTGTTGTTTTTATTACCGCATGCGGTTGAAATTCAGCTCTGGATCGACTGTCGCATTGCGTTAATCGTCTCTTCATTGTGATTTGACGAGCGCAATGTGACAGAGATGCGTTGTTCAGTTTCTCGTTGAGCCTTGATCGCAAGCGGTGACTTGGTTTCCTGCAAAACAGAGTAAAAATATCCTCTTCTACCATCTTGATGATGTTAGTGGGTGTAATTGCGATAATTTATATTTATTGTATTTCTGAGCTAATTTTCATACAATCGACACATATTCCTTTTCTTTTTGGCTGCAATATCTAAATAAGGTAACATAAATAACTTGTATTTCTACAAGTTATCATGGGTTGAAAGCATTTAGCTAGCACAACTAGGGAATCTTCATTCTATGCGATTATCTTGTATTATGTATGCTTCATTCGTCCATTAGAGATACTCGGGAGGGTAGTCTAAGGACAGGATCTAGGCTTGGGAAGGTCAGGTTAGAATCTAGGCTCGGGAGAGTCAGATTAGAACGCATAATCAAGAGATAGGAGCTTAGGAATAAGCACTATTTGTTATCAACGCATCGCATGCATCCTAGAGATAGGATATGATTGTATGCGGTCACCTTGCCTTTATGCATTTTGCATCATCGCATAGGAAAAGAGTAGAGACTTAGGGATAAGCTCTATGGACACTTTTGCATTCAACACATGCGTCCTAGACTTAGGAGCATCGCATTTGCATTGGAAAATGACTTGTGTGCATGGTTGTAGCATGATCGCATAGTTTGACGCATTCCCAAGTAACGCTAGCTAAAGATCTTCTCAACCCGTTCATCCGCATACTCAGTGCATCTATCACACAACTGACTTTTCTCAAATCCGCCGCATTTGTTTATTTTTCATTATGCAATCAACAACAAACCAACAATTAATTGAGTTACCGGTTACCGCAAAGTTTTCATAAAAATTACCATCGCAATCTATTTTCACAAGTCCCTGAGTTCGACCCTGGACTTACCAGGAAACTCAGTGGAATTTACACTTGGATTCCGCTGAGGAAACTTGAGTGCACAACACAATTTCACCATCGCATATCATCCATAATTCACTTCATAAAATCAAGCATCAAGTTTTTGGCGCCGTTGCCGGGGACTTCGACAAAATAGTGTGCTAACGGTAATTTTTTTGATTTCTTTGCAAACTCTCAATCTCTGGCGATTTACGACCGGAGATTGAGAGAACATTCAGAAGAAGATTAAGAGACCACCAACAACAAGAAGAACACCAAGAATGGCGGAACAACCGGACGCGAGGGTCGCTAACGCGAATAATATAATGGCCAACCCCATCCTTCTGGCGAATGACCGAAATAGACCCATCCGGGACTATACGTCGCCTAACCTCTAGCGAATGACCGCAATAGACTCCAATCTGACTCTCTCAAGCCTAGATTTGGTCTTTAGACTACTCTCTCAAGTGTGCCTAAATGATGAATGATGCGCTCATAAGACAAGGTAATCACATAAACATAGTTGACATAAGATTATTCCTATCTCTAGGAACACTGCTTATTTTGGTTAATACATTCCACCACTTACCCTTCCAGGCAGTTAACTACCTCTGATCAGCTAATAGACAAGCGTTGCTACAGCATCACACTAAGCAAATAGGATTTTCTCACAACACTTACGCAACGCACACCTCTCGTTAGTTTACTACTTGTTTTACATGTCTATGTCGCATGATTAAGTATGCGATACTCTAGCAATCTTACTTAGTCTTTGTAATGAAAGTAAAGGATGATAAGAAAATGAAGATGGAATTGAAGGAAATAGAGAAATGCATTGATCACAAAATGTATTAATCTTTTAAGCCACAATGTAATAAAATACAAAGATAGAAGAGATATGGCGGGCCAGGTGGGCAATGTCTTGAGTCCATCAGATGTGTGTCAAGGCTGCCAGTGGTGCCATGAATGAGCGGTGGAGTAGTCTCTCTCGAGATCTACCTACGGCGGAGCACCGGTCGTCACTCGGAATGGTAGGAGGAATTAAGAACTCTTGAGACTATCTTCTCACGCTTTTTTCTGGATCACATGGATCTGCCCGAAGGCAGAAACTCGGATCTTTTGAAGTTATGCTCTAAGGCTTCTAATTATAGAGCTTGATCGCCGACAGCATTAATGGTCCTTCTATAAAATTCTGCAGCTAACGGCGTGATGGACCTGCTCTGAATCTCTGTTGCTAACGGCGTGGTAGGTGAAATGTCAACATCACCTTTTGATACTCCCAAAGTATGCGTTCATGCTTGGTTTCCAAAGTATCATCACATTCCACCACCATTGCAGTCATCCCTCTATTATGGATATACTCTGTAGCCGTAACCTCTATGCGATGGGCGCATGAGGTTAATGGCCGCAACATCCATGTGTCGAGCGTATGCGATGCCTCTACGATGGAGAGATTCACCGCATGCGATCGATTCCTGCGTTAGCTACAAAAATAGACAATTGGACGCAAAGTAACGCATAATAGTGAGTTAGCAAGATTTTATATGTTGATCGACGCAAGCTCGTTTTCTCATGAATTCTTAGTACAATCACCACATGTTCTTCTTAACAACCCTCATAGTTTTAAATAAAAGGCCTAT
>NC_143488.1:68134724-68190304 GCF_027475165.1 Benincasa hispida
ATGCAAGCCCATGCCATAAACTTGTTGTGACATAGATTTTATGCGATGATATGTGATACTACTTCTAGATATGCGTTATTAACGAATGTTCTTGTAGTATGCTGTGCGTTGTCACAAGTTTCCTTGCGTTGAAACCAAGTATAATTTCACCGCAAGTTTCTCGATGTGATCCGAGGTCGAACACAGGGACTGTTTTAGGTTATTGCGTTATGTTGTGATATATGCGACCAAGGGTTTTTCAAATTATAAAAGAGTTTTGTGTACAAGTAATTAAACATGCGATAAAGTAAAGTAAAGCGGTAAAAAAATGCGATAATAACATAAATTGCGTTAAAGTAATAAAGTAAATCTAAGCTAAGATGATACAAGATACAAGTTTCATGATACAAGATACTGAGGTCAAGGCTGGCTGTGAAGATTATGCAAAGATCGTGTAATGTGGTGACAAGTCTTATGTACGAAGCAGAAACAGAAAAGATAACTAATATAAACAGCGCAAGTTCCTTAATTGCGTTAAAGATATAAGTACTGTTCCGCTTTTCCCTTGGCGTACACCTCTCGGTGATCAGCCACGTTTCCCACATCTCTGTGGTGAAACAGGATGAACGTAATGAACGCAAGGTTGCTTCCATCTCTGGAAGTACTACTCGCTTTAGTTAACGCATTCTTCTAACCTTCTCTCGACAGATCAGAATGACATCTTCACTTCTGCTCTCACAGGTGAAGATGCCGTCTAGCATGCTTAGCTAAATGCATTTATCTCTTTAGCACAGATTAAGTTACTCGTTTAATCCATATTAATTACCAAGGTATTAAGAAAACTTCATGGAGAAATCGATTAATGGAGGAACGAAAATAGACAGAAAAGTGGTAATGAAAGTGATCGAGACATTCAATAAAACTATTAGCGTCTGATACATGATTTGTGAATGAAGAGATTAAGAAGATGAAATACACTTGATGAAATAGAGTTAGAAACAAATACAAATAAGCGCCAACGTCTTAGCGCCGATCTAGATGGATATTTGCTTGCCGATATGGATGAAGTGAACGAATGGATGAGCTTCCCTCTCAGGCTTGCTCAACCGGTAGCAGGGATCTAGGCACAGAGCTTCACAGCGGGGATATGACAAATTTGCACTGAGACTCACCTCTTGGCCTTGTCTCTTCTCTTCCCGGATTTCTTCCGATCAGTACTCAGCTCAGCCTTTTCTCTCAATAATCCAGCAGCAATTAGCCCTCGTATCAATTATACTCGTATCAAGTATATCTTCTCTGAATTCTATGAGAGTATTTATAGGTGAAAAGCTTTGACTCTTGGCTTGTGGACCCCACTTCTTGTTATGAAAATTCCAAAGATGGAGGAATAAATATTCCTTCTGTTATGCAATCAGACCGTCAAATCTGCATAACGGTTAGTTGTACACATGTCATAATCCTCCACGTTTGCGTTGCTCAGCTGCATCTTTCGATCGGTTGCTCACATGCGGTCTTGTTTTTTTACCGCATGCGGTTGAAATTCAGCTCTGGATCGACTGTCGCATTGCGTTAATCGTCTCTTCATTGTGGTTTGACGAGCACAATGTAAAAGAGATGCGTTGTTCAGTTTCTCGTTGAGCCTTGATCACAAGCGGTGACTTGATTTCCTGCAAAACAGAGTAAAAATATCCTCTTCTACCATCTTGATGATGTTAGTGGGTGTAAGTGCGATAATTTATATTTATTGTATTTCTAAGCTCATTTTCATACAATCGACACATATTCCTTTTCTTTTGGCTACAATATCTAAATAAGGTAACATAAATAACTTGTATTTCTACAAGTTATCATGGGTTGAAAAGCATTTAGCTAGCACAACTAGGAAATCTTCATTCTATGTGATTATCTTATATTATGTATGCTTCATTCGTCCATTAAAGATACTCGGGAGGGTAGTCTAAGGATAGGATCTAGGCTTGGGAAGGTCAGGTTAGAATCTAGGCTCATGAGAGTCAGATTAGAATGCAAAATCAAGAGATAGGAGCTTAGGAATAAACACTATTTGTTATCAACGCATCGCATGCATCCTAGAGATAGGATATGATTCTATGCGGTCACCTTGCCTTTATGCATTTTGCATCATCACATAGGAAAAGAGTAGAGACTTAGGGATAAGCTATATGGACACTTTTGCATTCAACACATGCGTCCTAGACTTAGGAGCATCGCATTTGCATTGGAAAATGACTTGCTGTGCATGGTTGTAGTATGATCGCATAGTCTGATGCATTCCCCAGTAATGCTAGCTAAAGATCTTCTCAACCCTTTCATCCGCATACTCAGTGTATCTATCACATAACTAACTTTTCTCAAATCCGCCGCATTTGTTTATTTTTCATTAACGCAATCAACAACAAATCAATAATTAATTGAGTTACCAGTTACCGGTTACCGCAAAGTTTTTATAAAAATTACCATTGCAATCTATTTTTACAAGTCCCTGAGTTCGACCCTGGACTTACCAGGAAACTCAGTGGAATTTAAACTTGGATTCCACCGAGGAAACTTGAGTGCACAATGCAATTTTACCATCGCATATCATCCATAATTCACTTCATAAAATCAAACATTAAGTTTTTGGCGCCGTTGCCGGGGACTTCGACAAAATAGTGTGCTAACGGTAATTTTTTTGATATCTTTGCAAACTCTCAATCTCTGGCGATTTACAACTCGGAGATTGAGAGAACATTCAGAAGAAGATTAAGAAGCCACCAACAACAACAAGAGAGAACACCAAGAATGGCGGAACAACTGGACGCGAGGGTCGCTAACGCGAATAATATAATGGCCAACCCCATCCTTCTGGCGAATGACCGAAATAAACCCATCCGGGACTATACGTCGCCTAACCTCTAGCGAATGACCGCAATAGACTCCAATCTGACTCTCTCAAGCCTAGATTTGGTCTTTAGACTACTTTCTCAAGTGTGTCTAAATGATGAATGATGCGCTCATACGACAAGGTAATCACCTAAACATAGTTGACATAAGACTATTCCTATCTCTAGGGACACTGCTTATTTTGCTTAATGCATTCCACCATTTACCCTCCCAGGTAGTTAGCTACCGCTGATCAGCTCATAGACAAGCGTTGTTACAACATCACACTAAGCAAATAGGATTTTCTCACAGCACTCGCGCAACGCACACTTCTCGGTGGTTTGCTACCTGTTTCATATGTCTATACCGCATGATTAAGTATGCGATAATCTAGTAATCTTACTTAGTTTCTACAGTGAAAGTAAAGAATGATAAGAAAATGAAGATGGAACTGAAAGAAATAGAAAAATGCATTCATCACAAAATGTATTAATTTCTTAAGCCACAATGTAGTACAATACAAAGATAGAAGAGATATGGAGGGCCAGGTAGGCAATGTCTTGCGACCATCAGATGTGTGTAAGGCTACCGTGGTGCCATGGATGGGCGGTGGAGTAGTCTCTCTCGAGATCTACCTCTGGTGGAGCTCCGGTCGTCACTTGTAATGGTGGGAGGAATGAAGAACTCTAAAGACTATCTTCTCACGCTTTCGTCTGGATCACAAGGATCTGCCCGAAGATAGAAACTCGGATCCCTTGAAGTTGTGCTCTAAGGCTTCTATTTATAGAGCTTGATTGCCGATAGCATTAATGGTCCTTCTCTGAAATTCTGCAGCTAACGGCATGATGGACCTGCTCTGAATCTCTACTGCTAACGGCATGGTAGGTGAAATGTCAACATCACCTTTTGATACTCCCAAAGTATGCGTTCATGCTTGGTTTCCGAAGTATCATCGCATTCCACCATCCTTGCGGTCATCCCTCTATTATGGTTATACTCTGTAGTCGCAACCTCTATGCGTCGAGCATATGCGATCGCGTATACGACGCCTCTGCGATGGCAAGATTCACCGCATGTGATCGATTCCTGCATTAGCTACAAAAATAGACAATTGGACGCAAAGTAACACATAATAGTGGGGTAGCTGAGATTTTATATGCTGATCAACACAAGCTCGTTTTCTCATGAATTCTTAGTACAATCACCACATATTCTTCTTAACAGCCCTCATAATTCTAAATAAAAGGCCTATAATAATGTCCATTTCTGCCTGTCATCACATACAACCCAACAGTTCATTAGAGGAGCACTAGTACTTAAGGATGTAGAGGTAACCCAGGGGTAAAATGATAATTTGATTCGGTTGGGGTTACGAACACTCATGAGAACTAACTTGCTGTTATTGGTCTATATCCATAGGCACAAAAACATATATGTAGTGAGAAGGGTGAAGTTATGGGTCTTTAATGGTGTGTACCCACAGTTAACGAATATTAATTAATTTGATTATTGAGTTTAGCCAATTAATCTCACATTGTTGGAGCTTCTGATCTGTCGGCCATTAGGTCCCATTTGTAACTTCTAAAGGGAATTGAGGTAATTTATCATTAAATTGAATTTGAAATATTTAAATTCAGAATTGGGAATTTTTTAATGTATGTTGATACATTTTAATATAAAGTTTAATTTTAGACTTTATTAATAATTTTGGATATGATTCAAAATTAATAAATGAGTGAACGAAATATTTGAAAGAAGTTCAAATACTAATTTAATATGAATAAGGTTCATATTGAAAACTATAGGTAAAAAATAATGTACATTGGATGCGCATTAAAACTATAGGTTAAATGAGAGAAATATTTTTTAATATGATTCAAATGGAAAATTAAATTAAATATTTGATATTTAATTGGATGATTAATTAATTGATTATTTAATTTAATTTTGAATTTAATTAAATTGATTAAATCAAAGTTGTAGGTTAATTTGAAAGTACATTAGATTCACATTAAAACTATAGATTATGTGAGAGAAAATCATTTAAATATGGTTTAATTAATCATTTAATTAAATATAATTTAATTTAATTTAAATAAATTAACTCCTCTTTTTAGGGAAGTTACGTGAAAACGTGAGATCAATCCCACATTTTTCTCTCCCTCTCTCACCATCCCCCTCTCTCTAACAAAAGGGGTTTTGTTTTGCAGAGGGAAAACAAGGCTCTCAAGCTCTCTATGTTTGTTTTCTTCTCCCTGAGAAAATAAAGAAAAATCATTCTGTGATATTCTCAAATCCCAAAATAGAGAATCCCACAATTCTCCATAGCCTCAATTCCCTGCAAGAATAGGGAGGTTTCCAAGTGGTGGTATCCAATCCCAATTGAACAAATTTTTTTTATAGAATTGTCAAAAGGTTTACAAGATAGGGTTCTTCCCCTGTATAATTAGTCTTTTTGGAAATTGCATACTTAATCGATATTACTTTTATTCCAATGCAAAAATTGTTTTGATTTTAAATGCCAAATTGGAAAAATGAAATGGTTTCGTGTTTTGGTTTCCGCTGTGACTTAGGGTTTTCATCCCTTCACCTGCATCAACACACATCTTAATCCCTATTTGGATGTGTCGCAGTAGATCTCGAATTCCTTCCTGTTGGAATGTATCAGCAAGCAACGGAAGCAACAAGGATCATTAAGCACTCTAATTCATTAATTTTGGCATATACTAAAGCATGTTCTAGCAGAAACAAGTGGGTTTCAAGTCCTACCTTTGTAGCTTTAGTTTGAGTTGTGGGACTAAAAATAAGCTTGAATGAAGGGAACTTGGAGAAGAGCTCACAGCAACAACCCACTTAAAGAACACCTTCTTCAACACGAATTTTTCAGCAAAAATTCTATAGATTGCATGCCTCAATTCCACTCCAATATTCTCAATATATTGTAGACTATCATGCAGAAAAGATGGCTGCATGAGATGCAGCTCATGCTTGGAGTTATTGAAGCCAAAGAAATGGGTTTTGTGTGAGCTACTTTGAAGATGAAATGGAAAATCCCATAAATCCATTTTGTGTGATTTAATCTTTTTCAATTTTTTAATTGATTTCAAAAATCATTTTGTTTTCTAAAATTGAAAATATTATTAATTTTACAATATCAATTTTCTTAATAAAATTAATAAATAATTATTTAAATAATTTAAATAATTTCAATTAATTTAATATCAAATATTAAATTAATTTTACACAAATCCACCTTCATATATTTAAATCATATTTAAATATTAATTCTCCAATTCCATTTAATTCTTAAAATTAAACTTGTAATTATATCTCATATAATCACTAATTCCTTTAATTCTAATTTGAATGTCTCAAATTAACTTATCACGCTACTCTAAAGCTAATCCATTTACGAGCTAGTAGGGGAATCTCGCGGACCTACAGATCATGGGCTCCAATGATTCAAGATTAATTGGCTAAACTCATTACACCAAATTAACCCCCATTCGTTAACTAATGGGTCACTCCACTAAAGCCCATAGTTGAACTTCCCTCACTGTAGATATATTATGTCCACTCGATATAACCATGATTAGTAAGTTAACCCTTCACTGGTTGTTCGTAATAATGTTGGGTCAAATGTCTATTTTACCCCCGCGGTTACCTCTTGTTCCTTAAGTCCCACTGATCCTCTAATAAACAATTGATTTGTGATCCAATCAACAAACCAAGTCCCTCTTGGGCCAATGAGAGAGTGGGGCCCCTTGTTCAAGACCTGAGGTCAACACTTAAGGGAACAACCTCTCTACTATCCCTAACAGCGGGTAGGAGTGAATTCCTTCTTACATCGTATGTCCCCAGCTATCTACTCGGTCTTACCCTTGAAATGGGAGCTATTGAGCCAATCCTTACCTTTGCAAATATAAAGATAATCCCGAATAAACAGAAGTTCATAGTTAGCTCAGGATTAAGGTCAAGTTACCTAGGTTAACCAGTAAACAACGTTATAAAGTAAGAATGACTTATTTTGTGGTCCAATCTCGTGCAAACCCTTTTGCACATGAAGCCCCCACTTCTCATGCCGTAACATGTACGAATTAGTTACACTTCGTTTGTAGCATTTTACAACTCTTTGTAACAACTACAAAGTAGGCCGCATCCAATAGTGTTACCAGAATAAAGCACCCAACCTTATTCATATACTATAGATCATTTTGACTATTTACTTGAACCTGGTCCACTTTTATGTCTCCACATAAAATTCAAGTACTCATGTAATAGTCAAGGGACTTTTAGGTTTATTGGATTTCTAATAAATAATACATCTATTCAATAATAACTTAATGAATTTTCAGAATAAGTTTTATTGTTTACAAATCACGAGTTTTAGGACATAAAACCCAACACTTCCTTGGCACTGGAAGAGTTAGGATTGGCGCAGTCACCAATCTTTGCTTCAAGTCTTGGAAACTCCGTTCAACGTTATCTGTCCATTCAAACTTGGCATCCTTTTTGATTAAATTGGTCAATGGAAAGCTATATTTGAGAATCCCTCTACAAACCTCTTCTAGTAACCTCGTACCTCTGTTATTGAGGTAGGTCGTTCCCATCTAACTACAACCTCAATCTTTTATAAGGTTAATGTTGACACCTGCTGCACACACCACATGTTCTAAAAATACCACCTGGTCGAGCCAGAACTCGCATTTGCTGAACTTAGCATATAACTACTTCTCTTGTAGTGTTTGCAACACTATCCTCAGATGCTCTACATTCTTTTCTTTACTACCTGAATACATTAAGATATTATCTATGAATACAATTACAAACTGATATAAGTATGGATGAAATATCCTATTCATAAAATCCATAAACATTATTGGTGAAGGAAATCGAACTCGAGATTTCCATGAGCAGCGGAAATAAGATTGTTCCAAATTACAATCATGCATGAACATTACAAATTACAGTCGAATACAAAACATGTGGTTATACAATTAATATAGAAATTACAACATGAACAACAAATGAATAAGGAAGAACTCTACGAACATTTTTTGTCTCGCCTCCACGCTCCTTGCTCACGAACGCTCGAACAACAGCAACTTCGAACGCTCGAACACCACGACCGCAACACTGCACAAACACTTTGTGCTCGTCCTCAAGATCGCCTCAGTCAGGAACTCCTCAACAACACGAACGGCCTCTACAGAACCTCGACGGTGTCGAGTTGAGTATGACACCACCAAGAAGGCTACCTTGGTGTTCTCGGTGTGAGAATCCAGAGGGTGGGCTCTATTTGGACATGGTATGAGGCGAACGAAAGAGGAAACACCGATCGTGTACATGACTGGGCAAGTGGGAGATGACGGAGACCTATCGTATAGGTCGATGCCCAATCGTTTAGCTAAAGCTATATGATCGTCTAGCAAAAGCTAAGTAACCGTTTAGCTCATCGCATAGCTCAGTGTCTGTTGCCTACAGACACTAAATGATCCTTTACTTTAGGCAATTTGTCGCTTAGTAAATACTGAACGATCATTCAGCTCGCCCAAGCCGTCGTTTAGTAAATCTGTACTTGAAAACTACCGTGAGTTTTCTTTTGCGAGAGAAAATCTGAAAAAACTTTTTATGAAAACTCACTAAAATTAGGAAAACAATTTTCCTTTTAACTCACGGTTACCATGAAAAACAAATAACCGCCCATCAATTGGTTATTAAAGAAAAAGAATTAATATCCAATAATTAATATTATTATAAATATAAATGATAACCAACTTATCATACTATATTTATAACCTATAGTTTTAATATTTCATCTCATGAAACATATAAACCATAGTTCTTTTTCTATTCCATGGTACTTAATGTAAATCTCATTAATCCTTTGTATAGGACACCCCCGCTCGTGGTCCAGGTCTAGTAATCTCGTGGTCCAGGTCTTATACAAACTCTTTGTATAGGACACCCCCACTCGCATGTCTCCACATGGATGGTTAGGATCTACTATCTGTAGTAGTTTACAACACTTGCAAACCTTTACAAAGTGGGCCGTATCCGTAGTGTCACCAGGATCAGGTATCCCACCTTAATCCTTATACTACAAACCTATTTAGGTTATCACTTAAGGCATGATCCACTTGTATATCACATATACATGCTTAAGTTCATATAAGATAACCAAGGAGCTTTGTTTTTCGGATATGAGTAAATGTCAGAATCAATTAACAATTATTGTATTCATCAAACAATGTGTATCTTTACAAAACAATGAAACTCTTGGAGAATTAGGATACCAATCCTAACATGATCTTTTACTGCCTCGTTTGTCAGCTTAGCCTCAACATTTGCATACAAGGTTGGTTGCATACTTCCTTCGCACCCCTTTGTTGTGCTTAGTCATAATGTCCCTTTCTTGGACCTCTGGCCGCATAATTCAACAGGACTGGCCGCATGGTGCCTCATAGCTCCAACGCATGGAGTCCTCTACGTTCTCTAAGTGTTAACTGAAGAAACTCTTATACAAGAGTACCTATGAGTGGAAGTGGATCTTTCCAAAGACATTGTGATGGAATTACCACATTTACATTCAAACATACAAATATGCATCATACTGTAAAATTACCGGTATGCTTAAAGAATAATAAACACGAGAACAAGAAAACTTACCAGTTAAAGAAATTTTCTTCAAAAAAACCTCGCTCTCTCCAAGGGAACAAGCTCCTCTCGCTTTCGCTGGATCGGCAAGCCAATCGCTCAGCAACACCACTGGTCGTCTACCATGAATGGTCTTCACACGGACAAAAGGAAGATGGGGACGACACCACCACTTGAAACCCTTAGTATTCTCGGTATGAGAATCCAAAGAGTGGGCTTTGTCCGAATTTTGTAGAGGGTAGGAGGAGAGGAAGATCGTATGCAACGATCAAACAAGTGGGAGAAGGCTGCATCTATCGTATAGACAAAATGCTTGATCGTTTAGGTGAAGTACACAACGTGTAGGAAAAAGGCAACGATTGTCTATACGATCGTTTAGTAAATGCTCAGCACTAGATGATCGTTAAGAAAATGTAAGCGATCGTTTAGAAAGATGGTTGTGTAGTAAAAGTGAGCTATCGTATAGTCTCTATATTTACTAAGCGATAAGCAGTAAACACTTCGTGAGCAAATAACTATGTTCTTGTAAAATGAAAAAATGAAAACAAATTTCATTTTATTCTTTAGTTACGAAAACCCAATGGAACTTCCCACTAATACAAAGTTACGGAGAAAACGGCGTGCATAATTATCCCATAATTGCAAAAATTAAATAATAAATATAATTGTATTATATTAGTTAACCTATAGTTTAATATCATATATCAACCATAGTGTTTTCTCCTCCACAAGATATAAATAATATTTATATCTATTTTTCGCCAATTAATATATCTCATACATAAAGTCAATCATATCATATATAATTAACCAGTTCAATCATATCATTTATAATCGAACTCCCTCTTGTCAATTTGAACATTTTAAACTGATACAAAAACTGATTCTCAACTTGAATCCATTGAGCTACCAAAGGGACCTTATGGACCTAGGCTCGAAGTTCCAATGGTACATGAATAGCTGACAAAACTCTTTAACCACGAAATCCACCATCCGTTAACTGCCAGGCATTCCACTAAAGATCGACATCTGAACTCTCCTTACCACAGATATATTTCTGTATCCATTGGATATAACCAATCAATAGTATGTTGGGGTTGATGCCCTAAAGTCTCGTGTCTTGTAGTTTGTAAACAGTTTGTACGAACGTTTGTGTTGTTAATATATGATATTTACTTCACATCTTGTATTTTTGCTCAGTTATTTGTTTTATTTGCTTTACCACAAACCAATAAACATAAAATCCCTGGTTATTTGTATGTGACTCAAGCACGTATGTGGTGACATACAAGTGGATCATGTCTTGAGTGATAACCAAAATGGTCTGTAGTATATGGATATAGGAGGGAAACCTTATCTTGGTAACGCTACGGATGTGCCCACTTTGTGGAATGGTCGCAAGTGTTGTGACATGTCACAGATGGTCTGATCCTAATCATTCGTATTGGGGATATGCGAGCGGGGGCGTCTTAGGCGTCCTATACAAAGAGTTTGTATAAGATCTGACCATAAAGTGTTGACGTCTATATAACACCGTTCATGACCTCAATCCTGAGTGAGTTGGGAACTCCTGCCATTGAGGGCGTGTTGGGTTTTATGTCCTAAAACTCATGGTTTGTAAACATTAGAACTTATTCTAAGAATTCGATAAAGTTGTTGTTGAATATATTGTTTTTTAGAAATCCAATAAACCTAAGTCCCTTGACTATATTATGAGTACTTGAACTTTATGTGGAGACATACAAGTGGATCAGGTTCGAGTAAAGTCAAAATGATCTATAGTATATAAATAAGGTTGGGTACCTTATTCTGGTAACAACATTGGATGCGGCCTACTTTGTAGTTGTTACAAAGTGTTGTAAAGTGCTACATACGAAGTGATCCTAATTAGTACATGTTGAGACATGAGAAG
This sequence comes from Benincasa hispida, assembly GCF_027475165.1. Classification (NCBI taxonomy): domain Eukaryota; kingdom Viridiplantae; phylum Streptophyta; class Magnoliopsida; order Cucurbitales; family Cucurbitaceae; genus Benincasa; species Benincasa hispida. Next base: position 68,146,153 of record NC_143488.1, read on the forward strand.
TGAGGGTGTCCTGTGCAAATGAGTTTTGTGCAAGATCGGACCATGAAACTTGTCACTCTTACTTTATAACGTTGTTTACTATTTAAGACTGACGATTTCAAAGCGATGGCCTAGGTAACTTAACCTTAATCCTAAGCTAACTATGAACTCTGGTTTGTTCGGGATTATCCTTTGATCTGCAAACGGTGAGAGTAGACCAATTGCTTCTGCTCAATAAGCTTCCCATTTTGGGGATAAGACCGGATGAATAGCTCAGAACATAGGGTGCAAGAAGGAATTCACTCCTAACCGATAGGGTTAGTAGAGAGGTTGTTCCCTTCAAGTGCTGATTGTGGGTCTTGAACAAGAGGCCTCACCCTCTCATTGGCCTGAGAGAGATTCGATTTGTTGATTGGGTCACAAATCAATTTCGGGAGTAAAATAGAGATTCGACCTAGCCATTATTGCGAGCAACCTGTGAAGGGTTAACTTAGTAATCATGGTTTAGCTGATTAATCTCAGATCGTTAGAGCCCATGATCTGTAAATTCGCGAGGTCCTCCTATTAGCTCGTAAATAGGTATGCTTTAGGGTAGCAAATTAGTTTGAAACATTCAAATTAAACGGAACAAGAGAATAAATATTTAAATATGATTTAAATATATAAAGATGATTATTGTGCAAAAATTAATTTAATATTTGATATTAAATTAATTAATTTTTTAAATTAATTTATGAAATTAATTTAAGAAAATCCATTTTTAATTAAAATGATTTAAAAGTCATTTTTTGTTTTAAAAAGGAAAATGAAAAAATCGTTTGCATGGGTTGCACATAATGGAAAAAGAGTTTTTTCCATTATGATCATCTTTATGCTCACACACAAACCATGATCTTCTCTACCTTGATTCTCCAAGCATGAGCTACAAGCCATGCACTCCATTTCTTTGCATGTTCATCTTGATATATAAAAAAGATTGGAGTTGTTGGAGAAAGATAGGAATACAGAATTTTGAGAGAAAAAGATCGGTGAAGAAGAAGTTGTCTTCTTCAGCTTGCTGCTGTGAGCTTCCCGTGTGTCTTTACATCCTCAAGCTGTTCTTGAGTCCCACAACTCTGCCTAAAGCTCCAAGAGCATATTAGGGAAAGCTTTGAGGTGGTTCACGTTGATATCCAGTGAAGACATCAGCTGAATAGACGATTTTCTTGAAGAGTTCTTCAAAGGTATGTTCTAAAAACCCATTTTTATGAACAACATGCTTTAGTTTTTGCCAAAATTAGTGAATTAGAATGCTTATGGATCCATGATACTTCTGCTGCATGTTGTTTAACTCTAACAATTGGTATCAGAGCATCTTCTAAGCTTTCAATTCGGTCTAATTTTGGCAAGGTGGGTGTTTTTTCATGAGATATATGAAACTATTGTACTACTATGGTTTTCTCTGATTTGGCATTTTAATTCTCTTTAATTTCTTAACTAAATTTGAAATTGGCTCTTGTTTGATGAGCATTTATGTGTTAGCAAAAGTCTGTAATTTATTTGGAGTCATTAGAGTTGAAATTAAGATGTAATTGAAGAAATAAGCGAAGAAGGTCAAGCTGCTGTTCTAGAGTTTTTCAGCTTTTGCTTCAATCTGTTGTTGAGGTCTAGTTGCTAAATGATCATTTAGCTTCAAATGCTACACGATGAGAAAAAAAGCTATACAATTGTTTAATAATATGCGCTGGTCGTTGGGATGTTGAACGCTATACGATCGTGTACCTACGAGAGCTAAGCAATGCATTCATTTGCTATACGATAGCATTACGCAATCGTTTAGTTTTAGACGTGGGAACTAGATGATTCGTTGATATTGCTAAACGATGGCGCTATACGATTGTTTAGCAACGATGTGCGCTAAACCATGCAATGAAATGCTACGCGGTAGCACTAAGCATTCGTTTGATTGTGGAGCCAAGCGATCGTGTAGATAAATGCTATGCGATGCGATTATGTTCTATACGATGGAGCTATGCGATCGTTTAGCTGCGGCGGATACTAAACGATGACTTGAATACGCTGGGCGATGGTGTTATGTGATCATTTAGTACTATGCGATGGAGCTAAACGATTACACTGTGATGGAACTAAACGATCGTCTAGTCCTATGCAATAGAGCTAAACGATAGTCTAGCTTCCAGCAAACACTATGCGATCGTGTACTTCCTCTCAACCCAAGGCGACAACGCTAGACGATTACCTCCAGGCGCTACACGATCGACCTTAGCAGCATATTGAGGCTGGACCGAAAGCAACCGGTTCAATCTGGTTCAGCCTCAAATGGTTGTGGTTGGTCCAGTTTAGACTCATCCAGCCTAGTTCAAGTTGTTTTGGTTTCGGTTTGGAGCGGTTCGAGTGGTTCAAAGACGGTTATGAAGCTGTTTTTAATAGTTAGCTATCTATTTACTTGTTTATGCCAAAACGAAAATCATAACAGTTAGTATTTAATTGTTTATGCATAATATGTATGTGATAATTAAATAAATTCATGTATATGCATACAGTATGCCCTGTAGATTTAAAACCCCACCGTAGGAAGCATGTTACATGCATTAATAGTATGTTATAATTGTTATGATATATAATATGCATGTTAGAGTTATGTTTAATATAATAGTTATATTAGATACCTTTGTTGTTTGTTGTGGATGTTAAGCATGTCTAAATTTTGTAAGTTGTTATAAAATTGGTTAGACTGGAGTGGGACCTTCCATAGCATCGGGTGACCAAGTATGCGATCCTACATTTAAAATCCATAACAAAGAACAACTGCATGCTCACTTAGGTTAACCACTTGTTTTAATAGTTAAAATAGGTCGTTAAACTTGTAAAACTATGGTTACAAACTCAACCGGTATATAATCCTGCCAAAGGCTGGGGGTATTTAAGTTGATGGTCTACAGAACACCTCCTACCAGGGGATTATAGCCGAATAATTGAGCATTGGTAACCGGTTTTATGAGCATTCGTGAGCGATGTGAGGTAATAAAATGGTTTATCACCTAGACATTGTAGATTAAATCCAATTATAAGAGTTATATTTGGATAAACTACTTAGACTTAGATTGTATGAAATTAGCCGTCTAACCTAAGTATAAATATACCTAAACATTTAGAACATTTCAGTGGGAGAATAAAAGTTATTAGCTCTGACGTCCTCAAGAGTTCACACCGTGAGATCTATGCTCGGCTTCTTATCGATTTTACCTCGACTGCTTCATATGGAAAATATTTGCATGGGTCAATAACAAGGTGAATGGGGGAAGTCGTTCACAGTAAGTGGGTGAAGGAAATGTGTCAACATTATCCTACGGTCTCTTCCATTAGTCTGAACCATGAGATTTTTATGTTGTGCCTGCTATCGTTTTTCATGCGGCACTAGCTAGTCATTAACCGCGACGATCCCTACGGAGGGTTGTAACATATGATTCAGAACAACTTAGGCTTCAGTAAAATGAATAGGGTCTTATAGTTCCGTCTTGGGTATTGTCTTCTATTTCGAAGGCATACTCATATTGTTCTGTAAGATCTAAAAATGGCGGGTCTACACTTACAAGACTTACTAAGTCTTAGTAATGATCTTGACCGAAAATGATAACTAAATGACTATCGGAATATGAGTTATTCTGGAGATAGTATTTGGTCAAGAATTGTCTTGCTTTTGTGAAGGAATTCTTGACTGCCCCACGGTAGCATTTGTTCTAAATCACTTAAGTATCGTTGCAAAAATAGGTACATTATCACTTTGCTAAAACTTGATTGGATTTAAAAGCAATACACTTATAAAATTTGTTTATAATTTCAGAATGTTGGCTTTAGACAAACTGATTGAGGACAATTATATAAACTGGAAATCAAATTTGAATATAATACTCACGATAGATGATTTGAGATTTGTCTTAACGGAGGAATGTCCTCCCATTTCTAGCTCAAATACCAACCGAACTGTTTGGGAAGCGTTTGATAAAAGGATCAGGGCTAATGATAAAGCCCATGCTTATATTCTCGCTAGCCTGTCTGAGGTTTTCGCGAAAAAACATGAGGATATGAGTACTGCCAAAGAGATTATGGAATCTCTGTGAGGGATGCCATTAAGTACGTTCACAATAGTCGCATCAAAGTGGGGATCAATGTTTGTGAACATGTCCTAGACATGATGGTCCACTTTAATATGACAGAAGTAAATGATGTTTTCATGAACGAGAGAAGTCAAGTTGGTTTTTTGAAGAGTTTTCTGCAATTCTGAATGCATTAAATGAATAAAATTTGACTACTCTGCTGAATGAGCTACAGACTTACCAGATAATGTTGAGAACAAAAGGGTTTGATGTCAAAAGTAAATGTTACTACTGCCAAGAAGTGAGGAATGTCCTCCAAGCCTGAAATTGCTTCATCTTCAAAGAATAAGAGTATTCTTATGAAGAAAGGCAAAGAGAAAGGGAAGAAGAAGCCTACTGGATTGAAAGGCAAGGATATCGCTGCAAAGGGAAATGTTTCCACTGCAACGATGAAGGATACTGGAGGAGACACTGCCCTCAATATCTTGTCGAGAAGAGAGCAGAGAAAAGGTAACCAGGCTAACTTGACCCTGGGACCATTTGCTCAGCTCATCCAATGGGAGAAGTTGTTACTTGTTTTTAATTGTTAAATCTTGTAAAGAACCTTTTCTACATATTTTTGTGTTAAATGAAATGTTCATTTTCAAAAATTATGTTTGTTCTAGCAACTTCTGTTAAGAATCAAATTGTTAATAGCCATCAGCAAATATTCAGATATTTCAATGACTAAGATCGAAGTATAATGAATTTAAGATTTCTAGCTCTGACTATTAACAAGAGTTGTTAAAGCAGGTTAGACCATCTTAATCAAAGAGTTGAGAGTACCTCAATGTAGTGGGAGGAAAATATGTTTCCTAACCATTATTGAGAAAAAGATGATTTCCCCATAAGAAACCTGTTTGTATATTAATATGTTTACAATGATTCTCTCGGCTAAAATGTTTAAGAATCGTCTAGTAAGACTAGAAATACCAGAGGTTAATAACCTAGGGCAAGTGGGAGAAATATCAAATATGAGATACTAAATGGTAAAAACCATGGGTATGAGATGCCCTAGTTTATTGTATTTCTCTATAAAACTCAGAAACTCAGTCTTATATATCAGATATATAAGTTACTAGGTAACTATGAACTCCTGTTTGTTCGTGATTATCCTTTGATCTGTAAACGATGAGAGTAGACCAATTGCCTCTGCTCAATAAGCTTACCATTTTGGGGATAAGACCGGATGAATGGCTAGGAACATAGGGTGCAAGAGGGAATTCACTCCTAATCGATTAGGGTTAGTAGAGAGATTGTTCCCTTCAAGTGCTGATTCTGGGCCTTGAACAAGAGGCCTCACCCTCTCATTGGCTTGAGAGGGATTCGATTTGTTGATTGGATCACAAATCAATTGTTCATTAGGAGATCAGTGGAACTTAAGGAACAAGAGGTAATTTTGGGGGTAAAATAGAGATTCGACCTAGCCGTTATTACGAGCAACCTGTGAAGGGTTAACTTACTAATCATGGTTATATCGAGTGGACATAATATATCTACAGTGAGGGGAGTTCATCTATGGGCTTTAGTGGAATCGCCCATTAGTTAACGAATAGGGGTTAGATCGGTTTAATGAGTTTAACCGATTAATCTGGATCATTGGAGCCCATGATCTGTAGGTCCGCGAGGTCCCCCTACTAGCTCATAAATGGGTATGCTTTAAGGTGCTTGAGAAATTAATTTGAAACGTTCAAATTAAACGGAACAAGAGAATAAATATTTAAATATGATTTAAATATATAAAGATGATTATTGTGCAAAAATTAATTTAATATCTGATATTAAATTAATTAATTTTTTAAAATTAATTTATTAAATTAATTTAAGAAAATCCATTTTTAAATTAAACTGATTTAAAATTTATTTTTTGTTTTAAAAAGGAAAATGAAAAAATCGTTTGCATGGGTTGCACATAATGGAAAAAGAGTTTTTTCCATTATGATCATCTTTATGCTCACACACAAACCATGATCTTCTCTACCTTGATTCTCCAAGCAAGAGCTGCCAGCCATGCACTCCATCTCTTTGCATGTTCATCTTGATATATAAAGAAGATTGGAGTTGTTGGAGAAAGGGAGGAATATAGAATTTTGATAGAAAAAGATCGGTGAAGAAGAAGTTGTCTTCTTCAAATTGCTGCTGTGAGCTTCCCTTGTTTCTTTACATCCTAAAGTTGTACTTCAGTCCCACAACTCTACCTAAAGCTCCAAGAGCATGGTAGGGAAGGCTTTGAGGTGGTTCACGTTGATATCCAGTGAAGACAGCAGTTGAACAGATGATTTTCTTGAAGAGTTCTTCAAAGGTATGTTCTGAAAACCCATTTTTATGAAAAGCATGCTTTAGTTTTTGCTAAATTTAGAGAATTATAATGCTTATAGATCCTTGATACTTCCACTGCATGTTGTTTAACTCTAACAGGGCGGTCCTTTGATTTGTATGGGTGTGAGTGGCTAGGTCACCGATTCAAACCTATCAATTTGAGGATTCGTCTAATTTGGGAGCTGGGAACTCAACTACACATGATGGAATTCACTCCTTCCCCGAGGCAGGAGTAAGTAGATAGATCGCTCTTTTAAAGGCTGATTCCGAGGCTTGAACGATATGGTGCCACACACCTTCTCTTGGCCTGAGAGGTGTTCACACATAGTTGGACTATGTTGTATTGTTCATTAGAGGAATCAGTGGTACTTAAGGAGTGAGATGTAACTACAGGCGCAAAACGGTAATTTAGCCTAGCTGTACTTACAAGCATATGTGAAAGGTCATCGTACTCATGATTGGTTATATCCGATAGACACAAAAATAAATCTGTGGTAAGAAGAGTTCAACTATTGGTCTTTAGTGGAATGCCTGACAGTTAACGGATGGTGGATCTCATGGCTAAAGAGTTTGGATAAAGTCGAGAACCAGTGTTTGGGTTAATTTCAAATGTTCAGCTATTCACGGACAGTTGGAGCTTCGAGCCATAGGTCCATTAGGTCCCTTGGGTAGCTTGGATAAAGTCGAGAACCAGTGTTTTGGTTAATTTGAACTGTTCAAATTGACAAGAAAAAGTTCGATTATATATGATATAATTGGCTAAATGTATGAGATACATTATTTTGGAGGAAATAAGATATAAATATGATTTATATCAAGTAGAGGAGAAATATACTATAGTAGATATGTGATATCAAACTATAGGATAAAAATATATATGATTATATTTATTAATTAATTAGTTGGTTAATTATATGATAATTAATCCCAAATTCACGTTCGGACATGGGTTAGGGGCAACGTCGGTTATTGTAACCGATGAGTTAAAATGAAAATAGTTTTCATTTTGATCGGTGGCCCCGAAGAGAAAAATAGAGAGCGCGTTGGTGATAAGTGAACGATCACTTAAAGAATCGAGACTCTATACGATAGCTCCTCTCCGCCTAAACGATCGCACACTATCGCCACACGATCGCATACCTTCTATAAACGATCGTATAGTGTGCTGATTTTGCTAAACAATCGTATACCTTTTCCTAAATAATCGTTCAGTAAATCCTACACGATCGTGTAGCTCCTCTTAAACGATAAGTAGTCTGTTATGCGATAGCGTCTTCTTCCCTCCCACTTGTTTATCGCCTACACGATTTGTGTTTTCTCCTTCCTCTACCAAATTCACCAAAGACCACTCTTTGGGTTTTCACTCGAGAATACCCAAGGCTCTTTTCTGGTGGTGTCGTCCCCACGGCGTTCGTGTTTGTGCGATTGTTCATGCTGCTGTTGTTGACGCTGCTGCTGGGCATTGGTAGATCGCATGGAGGGTTCCGCTACGTTGAGTTCCAAAGTGTCGAAGACTGTCTTCAACTGGTATGGAACTCTCTCCCTTGTTATTTATCTTGTTCTTAGCATGCTGTTAATTAAGTTTTGTTTGCATAACTGTGTTTGGAATGTATAATGTTGAATTTCGGTCACGATGAGATCGGAGCGATCCGAACGTGCTCATGGAACTTTTAGATATGAGATCCTTCACAGTACGATAACCCTTCACAGATGCTCATAAGTACAACTGAGCTAATTTGCCGTTTTGGCCCTATAGTTACATCTAACTCTTTAAGTACCACCGATCCCTCTAATGAACAATACAACATAGTTCTACTATGTGTGCACACCACTCGAGCCATGAGAAGGTGTGTGGCGCCACATCATTCAAGCCCCGGGATCAGCCCTTAAGGGAGCTATCTATCTACTTACCCCTTCTTTGGGGAAGGAGTGAATTCCATCTTGTGTAGTTAAATTTCTAGTTCCCAAATCAGACGAATCCCCAAAGTGGTAGGTTTGAGTTGGTGACCTGGCCACTCGCACCCATGCAAATCAAAGGACCACCCTCAAAGGTAGGAGTTCCCAACTCACTCAGGATTGAAGTCATGTTACCTATGGTCATCTTTGTGAAGTGAAGTCTCTGTCATGAACGGCTTTATATAACGAGACGTTAACACTTTGTGGTCAGGTCTTATACAAACTCTTTGTATAAGACGCCACTGCTCGTATGTCCCCACACAAATGATCAGGATCAGACCATTTAAAGCAAGTCATAACACTTGTAACTATTCCACAAAGCGGGTCGTATCTGTAGCATTACCAGGATAAGGTTTCTCTCATATATCCATATACTACATACCATTTTGGTTATCACTTAAGATATAATCCACTTGTATGTCACCACATACATGTTTAAGTTACATAATGACAACTAGGGATTGTAGTTTATTGGTTTGTTGTAAAGCAAATAAAACATCCAATGTTGAAAGATAAGTAATGAAGTAAATCTAATACATCACAAGCGTTTGTACAATACTGTGTTTACAAACTACAGGACACGAGACTTTAGGGCATCATCCCAATCAATCTCCCATTTTTCCTAAAGCGAGTGGGGTGTACAAAAACTAGTACAAAATAATAAACTAGGGCACTAAGGCTCAATACAATAAAATCTCCCACTTGCCCTAGTCCAGCCGTGGCCGGTCCCATAGACCAATACTCTGAAGTTGACCCTCAAACACTGCAGCCTGAGAGCCTTCGTAAATGGGTCAACAATATTATGCTCCAAAGCGATCTTCGTGATGATCACGTCCCCTCGATACACTATCTCGTGGATCAAATGATACTTCCACTATATGTATTTATCACGCCTGTAACTCCTGGGCTCCCCTGAGTTCGCCACAGAACCATTATTGTGACAATAGAGGGTGATGGGCCTAGACATATTTGGAACAACTTCCAGTTATGTCAGGAACTTCCTGAGTCAAACGACCTATTTAGCAGCTTCACAACCCGCTACGTACTCCACCTCCATAGTGGAGTCGGCGATGCACCCCTGCTTAGTGCTTCGCCACACTACAGCTCCTCCATAAAGAGTAAAAACCGACCCTAAAATGGACTTGCGAGAGTCCTTATCAGTCTAAAAATCACAATCCGTGTATCTAGTAAGGATCAAATCCCTAGATCCATACACGAGCATGTAATCCCTCGTTCTCTGAAGATACTTGAGGATGTTCTTAACTGCGGTCTAGTGACCCTAACCTGGGTTAGACTGATACCTACTGACTATTCTCACAGCGTAGCAGATGTCTGTCCTAGTTCAAAGCATTGCATACATCAAACTGTCAACGACAGATGCATATGGTACCCGTCTCATTTCCTCAACCTCTTGAGGCATCTTAGGACACATATACTTAGACAAAGTGACTTCATGCCTGAACGGCAGTAGGCCCTTTTAGTAGTCTTGCATCGAGTACTTGAGCAACATCTTGTCAATGTACGATGTCTAAGACAGCACTAGCAGTTTATTCTTACGATCCCCAAAGATCTGTATACCCAGAACAAACTGAGCCTCTCCCAAATATTTCATTTGGAATTGGGTCGCTAGCCAGTTTTTAACTGCAGTCAGTAGACCTACATCATTCTCAATGAGTAGGATATCGTCTACATACAACACTAAGAAAATTATTGAACGGTTGATGATGTTCTTGTAAACACAAGGTTCATCAATGTTTTGATCAAAGCCATACAATTTGATCACAGTATCAAACCGAATGTTCCAAGAACGAGACACCTATTTCAGCCCATAAATGGACCAACTCAGTTTGCAAACTTTTTGCTCTTGACCTTGGGCAATGAATACTTCGGGCTGCACCACGTAAATGGTCTCTTCAAGATTGCCATTCAGAAAGCCATCTTGACGTCCATTTACCAAATCTCATAATCATAATAAGTAGCAATGGACAGGAGGATGCGAATCGACTTTAACATGGCAACAGGCCCTTCAATAACTTTTGTTGAAGTTTCAATAGTTTTGTTGGAAAGCTCACGTAACATGACTTTACTATGTGGACTGTGCTCTCTAATATGATCATTCTCAAGGAAAGTAGCGTTCATGGAAAAAAAAAAAAAACACCCAATTTTCCGATGGATCATAAAAATAACCCCCTCGTGAACCTTTGAGGTAGCCTACAAAGAGGCATAACCTTGACCGTGGTTCCAACTTCTTGGCATTAGCCTCAAGCACATGTGCTGGGCAACCCCATATGCGGAAGTGACGTAAACTAGCTTTACGCCCATTCCATAACTCCAGAGGTGTTCTTGCAACACTTTTGGAAGGAACACAATTGAGTATATATACCGCAGTTTCCACTGCGAAACCCCAAAACAAGTCTGGTAAGGAAGCATAACTCATCAACGAACGAACCATGTCCAACAAGGTTCTGTTTCTTCTCTCCGCTACACCATTCTGCTGAGGTGTACCCGGCGCTAAGAGTTGGAAAACAATTCCATGTTCTATCAAATAGTCCTGGAACCCCGAATCCAAAAACTCTACCTCGATATGATTGAAGTGCTTTAATCTGTCTATCCAATGTATTTTCAACTTCAGCCTTGAACTCTTTGAACTTTTCAAAGGATTCGAACTTCCGTTGCATCATATAAACATACCCATACCTAGAATAATCATCAGTAAAACTGATAAAATACTCATAGCCTCCTCGGGCTCGCATATTCATAGGACTACAAAGGTCAGAATGTCCTAACTCTAGAGGCTATTTGGCTCGATAACCTTTTCCAGTAAAAAGTCTTTTAGTCATCTTACCCTCAAGGCAAGATTTGTACACTGGTAAAGAATTTTCTTCTAACTCACTTAGAAGGCTATTCTTCACCAATCCTCAATCCTATTGGGATTGATGTGCCCTAATCAAAGGTGCCAAAGTTGGGCATTTTCTTTTGAAGATACTTATTGACGTTTAGATTGAGTTACAACAGATTTAAACATTTCTATATTATGGAGGGAACTTAAGGCTACCGGTCTTAGCACATACAAGTTATTTTCCAGTTTAGCTGTACAAATCTCAACTCCATCTTTATGAATAAAAACTTTATCCACATTAAACGAAAGAGTATATTTACATTGTAATAGACACTCTACAGAAATTAAGTTCATTTTTAACTCAGGAACTACAAAAAGTCTTTTAAAACAAGAAATCTATCTGTAAAGATAACTGGATTTCTCCCACTACCACAGCTGAAACGATGTGCCCAACGCCTACTCGCATTGTCATGTCACCAGCCGTCAGCTGTCGCCAGGATCTAATCTCCTGAAAAGAATAACAAACGTGATTAGTGGCGCTCGAATCAATTATCCAGGCAGAATCATCATTCTCCACTAAACAAGTTTCTAGCACAAGTAAATCACATTTACCTTTGTCCACCTTGGCCTTAGCCTTGGCTGCCTTTCTTTCCTTCAGCCAGTAAGGACAATTCCTCTTTCAGTGACCATCTTGGTTGCAGTGGAAATATTTTCCTTTTTTAACCGGCGGCAGACGCCTCCTCTCGACTACAGGTGGCGGGTTAGCAGGCGCTTTCCTTTCCCCTTACCACCCTTATTCTTCTTCCCCTTTCAGAGATAGAAGTAGAAGGTGCAGACTTCGTCCCTGAGGTCGAACCTCGATAGAATGTCCCAGAAGACGAGGAAACATTTGCCTCACCCCTTCACAGATGCTCATACGTACAGTTGAGCCAATTTACCATTTTGACCCTGTAGTTACATCTAACTCCTTAAGTACCACTGATCCCTCTAATGAACAATACAACATAGTCCTACTATGTGTTGACACCTCTCGAGCTGTGAAAAGGTGTGTGGCACCACATTGTTCAAGCCCCGAGATCAGCCCTTAAGGCAGCAATCTACCTACTTACCCCTACTTCAGAAAAAGAGCGAATTCCATCTTGTGTAGTTGAGTTTCCAGCTCTCAAATCAGACGAATCCCCAAAGTGGTAAGTTTGAGTTAGCGACCTGGCCACTCGACCCATGCAAATCAAAGGACCGCCCTCAAAGGCGGAAGTTCCCAACTCACTCAGAATAGAGGTCATGTGACCTATGGTCATCCTAGTGAAGTGAAGTCTCTGTCATGAACGACTTTATATAACGAGACGTTAACACTTCGTGGTCAGGTCTTATAAAAACTCTTTGTATAGGATGCCTCTGCTCGCATGTCCCCACACAAATGATCAGGACCAGACCATCTGTAGCAAGTCACAACACTTGTAACTATCCCACAAAGCAGGTCGCATCCATAATGTCACCAGGATACAGTTTCCCTCCTATATCCATATACTATAGACCATTTTGGTTATCACTTAAGACATGATCCACATGTATCTCACCACATATGTGTTTAAGTTACATAATGACAACCAAGGACTTTAGTTTATTGGTTTGTTGTAAAGCAAATAAAACATCCAATGTTCAAAGATAAGCAGTGAAGTAAATATTATAATCACAAGCGTTCGTACAAGACTGTGTTTACAAACTACAGGACACGACTTTAGGGCATCATCCCCAACATTAACTTCCTCCAACTTCACCCGAGAACTCAACATTCGATATTTAGCATAATTTCTTACCCTTTTTCTCAGCTTGCTATTGTTTAACCTTCTTAACTTTCTATGCATCCACTATTTTACAACCTGAGTGCATATACTCGTGATACTTACAAAATTTTCCTTCTCTTAACATCTCAAACGCATCATTCATTAAGCATACTTAGCTTACTTTTGCATTAATCTCAATATTCATCTTTAACATATAAATAAGAGAACTTAAAATTAATTAACTAGTAAAATAAGTTCAGGGGTTTACATGTGGCATGTCCCATAGACCCATACTTTGCATGTGACCCTTAAACACCTTAGCTGTGAGGGCCTTTGTAAATGGATCAGCAATATTGTGCATCAAAACTATCTGCATGACGATTACGTCCCCTTGATGCACAATCTCTCTACTCTGTGCTTTCCAAATTTGTGACTTCTAAGCTCTCAGGAATTAGCCACAACACCATTATTATCAGAATAAAGGGTGATGAGCTTTGACCTTTCGAGAACCACTTCCAAATCAGTCAAGAATTTCTTGAGCCACATAGCTTCCTTGGCAGCTTCACAAGCTGCTACAAACCCAACCTCCATAATGGAGTCAGCAATACACCCCTGCTTAGTGCTCCTCCAAACTACAGCCTCACCGTTAAGAATAAACACTGATCTAGAAGTGGATTTCCTAGAATCCTTATCAATTTGGAAATCATAGTTCGTGTATCTTGTAAGGATTAAATCCTTATAACCATACACGAGCATGTAGTCCCTCGTTCTCCAAAGATACTTGAGGATATTCTTAACGGTGGTCCAGTGATCAAATCCTAGATTAGACTAATATGTATTGACTATCCCCACTGCATAGCATATGTTAGATCGAGTACCTAACATCACATATATCAGTTTACCAACAACCGATGCATAAGGGAATCTTCTCATTTTCTCACCCTCTTGAGGTGTCTTAGGACATTCTTCCTTAGACAAAATAAGTCCATGCTTGAAAGGGAGCAAACTTCTATTGGAGTTCTGCATCAAAAACATAATAAGCATCTTATTAATGTATGATGCCTGAGACAGGGTCAGTGTTTGTTCTTTCGATCCCTAAAGATCTGAATGCCAAGAACAAACTGTACCTCTCCCAAATATTTCATTTGGAATTGGGTCGCTAGCCAATCTTTTGAAGGAAATCAGACATGAGGATTTCCATGAGTAGCGGAAGGATCTTTCCAAATTTCAATCGTATATGAACATTACAATTACAATCACAAACGGAAACATACGGTTATGTGCAAAATAGAAATTACAGCATGCCTTTCTACAGATCAAGGTAAAGAGTTAACAAACCTTTGAAGACTTATCTTCAAGATCCCTTAATCACGAACACTCGATCACAATAACACACGAACGCTCGTACACTACGACCGCTATATAGCACGATCACAGCAAACTCAAACACCCCAAACACCATGAACGGCTTCCACAGAACCTCGACTGTGTCGAGTTAAGTATGACACCACCAAAAAGGTTACCTTGGTATTCTCGGTGTGAGAATCCAGGGTGTAGGCTCTGTGTGGAGTTGGTTAGAGACAAAAATCGGAGGAAGAACAATCATGTAAACGATTGAGCAAGTGGGAGAAGATAAAGCCTATCGTATAGGTCGATGCCCAATCGTTTATCAAAAGCTATGCGATCATCTAGCTCATCATCCAACTGACTGCCTATCATGTAAGAACACTTTACGATTGTTTAGTTAACTCCAATTTTTCATTTAGTAAATCTGATTTACTTGACAACTATTCCGTGAGTAATTTTCGATAGTGGAAATCTCAAATTCACAACTTCTAAATTTAGGAAAACATTTTTCCTTTTATCTCACGGTTACCATGAAACCACCAATAACCTCCCACTCAATTGATTATTAGAGAAAAAGAGATAATTATCCAATAATCAATATTATTATAAATATAAATGATAACCAACTTACCATACTATATTTATAACTTATAGTTTTAATATTTCATCTCATGAAACATACAAACCATGGCTCTTTTTCTATTCCATGGCATTTAATGTAAATCTTATTTACATTAACCCCCCACTAGATGTATCTCATACACCGATCATATCATATATAATCGAATTACCTCTTATCAATTTGAACATTTCAAATCAACACCAAGTACTTATTCTCAACTTGAATCCATTGAGCTACCAAAGGGACCTTATAGACATGTAGCTCGAAGCTCCAACGGTACATGAATAACTAACTAAATTCTTTAGTCACGAGATCTATAATCCGTTAACTGCTAGACATTCCACTAAAGACCGACAGTTGAACTCTTCTTACTACAGATATATTATGTGTCCATCTTAACCAATCAACAGTGCGACAACCTTTCATAGATTGCTCGTAAGTACAGCTAGACCAATAACCGTTATGACCGTGTAGTTACATCTAACTCCTTAAGTACCACTGATCCCTCTAATGAACATAAGTCATAGTCCTACTATGACTGAGTCCTCTTTTCCAAAGAGAACCTGTGGCCACTATGTTTAAGCCCTGGAATCAGCCCTTAAGGGAGCAATCTATCTACTTACCCATGCTTTAGGGAAAGAGTGAATTCCATCTTGTGTATTGAGTTCCCTGCTCTTAGATCAGACAAGTCCCCAAAAAGGTAGACATGTTGGGTTGGCAATCTGGCCACTCTCACCCATACTAATCAAAGGACTGCCCTCAAAGGCAGGAGTTCCCAAAACACTCAAGATTGAAGTCATGTCACCTATGGTCGTTTAAGTAAGATGTAAGTCTCTAGTATCAACGGTGTTATATACAGAGTCTAGTCATCTCGTGGTCCGGTCATATACAAACTCTTTGTATAGAACACCCCCCGCTCGCATGTCTTCACGTGAATGGTAAGGATATACCATCTATAGTAGTTTACAGCACTTGTAAACCTCTACAAAGTGGGTCGTATCCGTAGTGTCACAAGGATCAGGTATCCCACCTTAATCCTCGGGTATCCGTAGTGCAAACCTTTCACAAGGATCAGGTATCCGTAGTGTCACAAGGATAAAGGTAGGAGTTCCCAAAACACTCAGGATTGAGGTCATGTCACCTATGGTCATTTAGGTGAGATGTAAGTTTCAAGTGTCAATGACGTTATATACATCTCATGGTTCGGTCTTATACAAACTCTTTATATAGGACACCCCCGCTCACATATCTCCACATGAATAGTCAAGATCTACCATCTATAGTAGTTCACAACACTTGCAAACTCTACAAAGCAGGTTGTATTTGTAATGTCACCAGGATCAGGTATCTCTCCTTAATCCTTATACTACAGACCTTTTTAGGTTATCACTTAAGGCATGATCCACTTGTATATCTCATATACATGCTTAAGTTTACATACAATAACCATGGAGTTTTGTTTATTGGATATGAGTAAATGCCAAAATGAAATAACACTTATTTTATTCATAAACAATGTGTATAATTACAAACAACGAGACTCCGGGAGAATTAGGACACCAATCCAAACATCTTTAATTTCAATTGGTATACCTATATCACTCCCAATGAGTAGGATATCGTCTACATACAGCACAAGAAAAGCTACTGAATTGTTAATGATTCTCTTATAAATACAAGGATCATTAACATTCTGATCAAAGTTATAAGATTTGATCGTAGTATCAAATATTATATTCCAAGTTCGAGAAGCTTGTTTTAATCCATAAATGAAACGATTAGGTTTGCAAACCTTTTACTCTTGACCTTGGGTTATGAATCCTTCAGGCTACTCCATATATATGGTCTCCTTAAGATTGTCATTCAGAAAAGCAATCTTGACGTCCATTTGCCAAATCTCATAGTCATAATATGAGGCAATGGACAGGAGTATCCGAATAGACTTCAACATGACAACATGTAAGAAAGTCTCCTCATAGTCGACTCCCTCAACTTAGGTATAACTCTTTGCCACAAGTTTAGCCTTAAAGGTTTGCACCTTTTCATCAGCACCGTGTTTTCTCTTATAGATCCATTTGCAACCTATAGGTTTGACCCTATTAGGTTGTTCTACAAGATCCCAAACTGAATTGAAGTACATAGACTCCATTTCGAGATCTATAGCTTTGATCCACTCATATTTGTCAACATCCTTCATTACTTTTTTGTAAGACAATGGATCCCCAACATCATCGTCAACTACGACAACTAGAGTTTATGTTAAAACCATATAACGTATAGGCAGGTTTGTAATTCTCCCACTACGCCGAGGCTCCCTCAATGTTTTAGGTGGATGTGACGTATTAGATTAACCAACTTCAACAACTCTTGTTAAGGCATTGGGCTCTTCAACAACTCTTGTTGAAGGTTAAATAGTTTCACTAGAAAGTTCACTTAACACTATCTTACTGTGGGACTTATGAATCCTTATGTGGTCCTCTTCTAAAAAAGTACTATTTTTCGACACAAACACTTTATTATCTTTAGGATCGTAGAAGTAACCACTTCTCGTTCCTTTGGGGTAACCTACAAATAGGCACAATTTTGAACAAGGTTCCAATTTCATAGGATTTGCCTCAAATATATGCAGGGCAACCCTAGATCCTGAATGGCTTAAACTACCTTTACGACCATTCCATAATTTCTAAGGTGTTCTAGTAACACTCTTAGGTGGAATACGGTTCAAAATGTAGGCTGCAATTTGCACTGCATAACTCTAAAACGAGTCTGGTAAGGAAGCATAACTCATCATAGACTGAACCATATCCATTAGGGTTTGATTTCTCCTGTTTGATACACCATTCTACTGAGGTGTACCAGGTGCTGAGAGTTGGGATACAATTCCATGTTCTGTTAAATAATCTTGGAATTTCAGATCCATATACTCTTTACCTAAATCAAATCTAAATGTTTTAGTTGTTTATTTAATGCATTTTCAAATTCAGCCTTGTACTCCTTGAATTTTTCAAAGGCTTCAAACTTATGTTGCATTAAATAAATATACCCATATCTAGAATAACCATCAATAAAAGTGATGAAATTTCAAACCCTCCTCTTGCATTAATATTCATCGAACCACGAAGTTCTAAATGTACAAACTCTAAAGGCTATCTGGCTCTGTGACATTTTCTAGTAAAAGATCTTTTAGTCATTTTACCTTCAAGGCATGACTCACATACGGGTAAAGAATTTTCTTCTAACGCACTAAAAAGTCCATTCTTAACTAGTCTCTCAATCCTATTGAGATTTATGTATCCTAACCTTAGGTGCCAAGGATGAGCATTTTCTTGAGGAGAAATTTTCTATTTTTTATTCCGGTCAGCCCAACTCGTAAATGCCTAAATCTTTGCATGACCCACAGAGACTTCTTCCTTCGATACTACATGCCCTAGGAAGGACACCTACCTCAACCAAAACTCACATTTAGAAAACTTAGTATACAGCTTATTGGCCCTCAACGTCTCCAAAACTTTCCGCAAATGCTATTCATGTTCAGCCTCTATCTTGGAATAAACCAAGATGGTCACTGGTCTGCCATTCTCAGTGTGACGAACTAGAAAAGTCAGAACATCGGCGTCATCAATAAAAACAATCACAAAGGTGTCGAGGAAATCCTTGAACACCCTATTCATCTGATCCATAAACACTGCTGGAGCATTCATCAGACTAAATGACATCACTATGAACACATAATGCCCATACCTTGAACGAAAAGTTGCCTTGGGTATGTCACTGTCCTTTATTCTCAACTGATGGTATCCTGACCGAAGATCAATCTTTGAGAACATCGTAGCTCCCTACAACTGGTCGAATAAGTCATCAATCCTGGGGAGAGGATACTTATTTTTTACGATCATCTTGTTCAGCTCTCTGTAATCAATGAACAAACGTAACGACCCATCCTTCTTTTCCACAAACAAAATGGGTGCACCCCATGGTGACACACTAGGGCGTATGAAACCCCTGTCCAACAACTCCTGCAATTGGACCTTTTTAACTCTTCTAGTGCTATCCTATATGGAGCTTTCGAACTAGGGTTGTGCCTGACTCTAACTCAATAGTAAAATCTATCTCCCACTACGGGGGCAATCTGGGAAGATCCTTTGGAAAAACATCTGAAAATCTCTTACTATTGGCTCTGAAGTCAAGGTGACTTTAGCCTTTCTAGTGTCAACCACACTGGCCATAAAGCCCCAGGCTCTTAAACAGTCTACTAGCCTTCAATGCTAAAATCACTTTGGGTAGGACCACGGTCCCAACCCCTTTAAACTTAAAACTGGCTCCTGTGGGAGGGTTAAAGATGACTCTCTTATGAGAGTAATCTATGTTGGCATGATTAGCAGCTAACCAACCCATGCCTAGTATCACATCAAAGTCATGCATATCTAGAATTATCAAGGTCACATCTAATGCATGATTTACTATCTCTACCTGACATGCCTTTATCTTTTTAGTAGCTAACATGATCTCTCCTGATGGAGTTAAAATAGACAATGCAAAGAGCATAGGTTCTTACTCTAACATGGCATGCTTTATAAATACAGAAGATATAAACGAGTGCGAAGAGCCAAAGTCAAACAAAACTAAAGCACGGTGCTCCAAAAAGGGAAGCGTACCTGTCACCACTGTGCCTAACTTCTCGAACTCATGCTGAGTGGTAGAAAACACCCTACCCTGCTGCTATTGACGCCCCGGGCCTCCTTGAAACGAGCTTACAGGTTGGCCCCTGAGTTCAGGCACGTTTCTCCTTGGGCATTTCTCTAACATATGCCCCTTCTAACCATATCGAAAACAAACCCCAGAGTCGGCTAGGCAATGTCTCCAGTGTCGCCTATCACAAGTAGTACAGATCGGCTTGTCTTCCTTGACAGTGACAACTTGAGAGCCCTACTGTCCCCACTAACGTGAAGCATTAACTGTATTATGGTTCCTTTGCTGATGCTTAGGAGCCCTTGGCTCAGCCTTCCTTTTCTGACCTACAGAGATCCCAATCCCAAGCGATTTCCTGTACTCTTCTCCCACTTGGGAGTCAGCATCAATCCTTACGGCGGCCCGCTAGTGCTACAGCATACGTCATGAGGTCCAAGGCATGTACCATACCTCGTAGTCCGCTCCTCAGACCCTGGATGAATCTCTTTGTCCTCGCTGCCTCAGTGGCTACTAGTTCAGGAGCAAAGTGAGAAAGCTTATCAAATTCTTGCTCATATTCCTCTACCGACATAACTCCCTGCTTCAAGTTCAAGAATTCTGCATGCTTGTTATATCGGGTGTTAGCCAAAAAATACTTCTCATAAAAATGCTCCTTGAACTATTCCCAGGATGCAAGTTCCCCACCAGTATCAATCATTTTCTTTGCTGAACGTCACCAAATTTTTGCATTGTCAGTCAGCATGAAAACTACACATTGGAGCTTGTGCTCTTCTGGGCACCTCATAAAATGGAAAATCATCTTAATAGATGACAACCACATCTCTGCTTTAGTGAGGTCCCCCAACGTTTCACCAAAGGAGCGAGGGTCAAACTTCCTAAAATCCCTCAAATGCTTAGCCTTAAGAGACAGGCCCTGCATGTCTCTATTCTGCGGCCGAGTCTGCTGTAACTGCTCAGGTGGCACCTGTTCCTCCTGAGCCTGGTTTTGGGCAGTCTGTCTTGCCATCATGTTCTGGATCAGCTCCTGCAGTTTTTCCATTACGGAGGATGCAACGGCTTCACTAATTCTTACTTCTATTGCCTTCTCATCGACTTGAGTCATAGGTGGATTCAGAGCTGTCGGGATAGTCAGGCTACTCTCTGCTCCCTCTTTCTACACCTCTAGAGGGGGAGTGTCACACCCCGCCCCAGACTACCCTCTGAGCCTGAGGAAGGTCATGATTACAGTAGTTATCAACCCTTTCGTTGATACTTACTGCCTAATAACTCTTGCGATCCTAATAGAAGTTCCTTGGTCACCTCGGGCTCCCTTTTGAACCCTGCAATCTAGATTCAACTTAAAGCTCAGATTACTTATAGTTCTAGGCTTTATCTCGAGATACTTCCTTCTACAAATATGCTCTAAAATTCTTAGGAAGCTTACCCCAAAATCTCAGCTCCTAAATCCTCGTTGTTTAACCGAAAACATCAAAACATCAAGACTGGCTAAGCTTACCTGACAGCTCGACCCTTCTGTCTTTTCCTCATTCTCCATCCCGATTCGTTGGATTATCTTCTCCTGAAGCCCTACCATGAAAACTAGACTCTCATAGCTTTCAGATGGATTTAAAATCACTTCAAACGCACGAGAAAATTGGGAGAACGTCTCGTCCCAAGTTGATGCTGTTTTCCAGACTTCACTGTCCAATACATCCTCTTTGAAGCTCTATGATCAACGCATGGATTTTGCTCTTAATGCAATATTTACTCAACTTTCCCACTCTTTTTTTAATGTATTTTGAGTTGTGATCTGAAAAATGAAGTATTTGGCCCTATTTATAGGCGTCCAAACATTCCCCAATTTCGACACCTCCTACTTAGCTGCATGTCCAAGTGTTTTCTCCTCACACTAACAACGCAATTCTTTGATCAATGCAATCTAAGTGTCCTTCTCCTATGTAGCCAATGCATGAGCTTCCAATTTGATGCAACCACCTCAAATTCTTAAGGCTTAAGGCTTCCTCCCAAGAAGACAAATGGTTTGATGACGTTTTCTAGGTGATCTCATCCTTTATATGCGTCCAATTCTTGGATGTTCAACGCATAGTCCATACTCAATGCATAGTCTATAATCAACGCATAGCAAGCCAGTTCACTACCATCGCAATCCAACTTAGCCATCGCCAACGCATAGGATGGTCATTCATCCTCGACGCATGGCTTACTAGAGCATGGCTCTTGGCATAGGCGCTGGTCGCTTGATGCATTAGCTTGCTCGGTCGCATGGGTGCATGGCAAGGCGTTCAACGCATTGAGGGGTGTTCGGTGCACGGCCGCTCGACAAGGCACTTCGATGCATGGGCTGTACGCTTGGCATGGCCGCTCGATGCATGGACAGGGGCGCTTGGCTGGCAGCTTGGCATTGACACATCGATCGGTAGGGTTTGCTCGTCCATTCGACACATGGACACTGCCATCGATGCATCGTTCGCTCAGCCGCTCGACGCATGGGCGCTTCCATCGACGCATCGCTTGGCACAGCAGCTTGGCCTGCTTTGACACATGGCTGGGCAGTTTGGCCGAGCCTGTTCAAAGCATGGCACCCATCTAGCCTAATGCGTTGGTCTAACCTCCAAGGCATGCGTCACTCCCACTTCAACTTCTCTTTTGGCCCAAATAATCTCTCCAAGATCTTATGGCCAACACATGGCAATTCCTAATCCAACACTTAGTCAATTTTTCATTAATTTAAGCTTAACTCAAAACTACGCAAGGAAAATCTATTCAACACCTAGAAATTTCCTTCACTTCAACATAGGATTTAACTTTTACTTAGTTAATTTCCTTAACCACCTTCTTAAGTAGGAATAATGGAAATTCGGGTTTCATAGAGAGGATCCTGAACTCGTGGATGTTACATTTGGGGATCCTAAACCCCTCCTCTAACAGTCTTTCTTGCTCTAAGTTTAGGTGTCATGTCCTATCATGAACTCATAAATTAGTTATTTACCTTTAGGTCTTTCTCAGAAAACATGCTACTAAAACATCACATCACTAATCTCATATATGTACTGAAAACTTTCATTAGTAGGACATACCTGGCGATGACGAGGAATCCGTTACTGGGCCACAGGGACTACCTATACTTACATAGTAAGTCAATCTTCAGAACCCAAAACATGGGCTCTGATACCAACTATAATGACCAGACCCCCTAGGACTAAAGTCAGGTCGTTACTTAACACATGCATGCATGGAACAACTTAAAACGACACCCTTTTATAGTGAAATAAATGTTAAATAAATAAGTTGAACTCAAAAGACCTTCATTAAATTCAGATATTAAAAACAGATGATAGGGTACCCATAAACCATAAATGACAATAAATAAGCCTGAACACAAATCTTAATAGTAAGTTTCAAACATCAAATTGAAAGTTGAAAAACATGGAAAGAAATCTAAATATAATGAGCGAAAACATAAAACTGGTCCCAATGGCTCGATCACGGATTCCGCTTGTCAATCGTTGGTGCATCTCTACCTTTACCTGTACAACAGCATGAGAAAGGATGAGTATAAAATATTCAATAAGTAACCCCACTACTGGGGTCAGATTAGACATCTATGTCCTTTAGATGCCTACCTCTGGTGGAACATATAAACTTCTCTAGTCCTCATGGACTCATACATACATGAAAAACTAATTTCTGCCCTACTGTAGTTAAGTATGCCTACTAACTCTAGTAAGTCCCGTAGGACCCACAACCTTTGGTGAATCCTGAAGGAAACAAACCTCTGGTGAATCCCAAAGGAAACACAACCTCTGGTGGATCCCGAAGGAAACCACCACCTCTAGTGAATCCCAAAGGAAACAAACCTCTAGTAAATCTCAAAGGAAACACAATCTCTAGTGAATCCCGAAGTAAATATAACCTCTGGTGAATCCCAAAGGAAACACAACCTCACCAAACCTCTGGTGAATCCCGAAGGAAACACAACTTCTGGTGAATCCTAAAGGAGACACAACCTCTGGTGAATCCTGAATGAAACATAACCTCGGTGAATCCCGAGGGATAACACCACCTATAGTGAATCCCGAAGGAAACACAACATCTAGTGGACATCTAACTAATCAGTAAGGACACTATCGTAATCTCAATATCACAAGTACCACAACATGGTTCTATAATATACATACACATCTCAACCTCATAGTTCTACGACATACATATACATCTCCATATCATATTTCTACAACATACATATATGTTTCAACATCCTCAGATCAAATATAACCTCATGGAATCAAATATCATCTCATGCTAGCATTCAAGTGCCTATGTGCACAATTAATTTTTCAGATCCTCATACAAGAACATACATCAGTTATACTATACAATCAGTCTATCATGTTATTGTTCTGTCATAACATTCATCTATCATGCTAGAATACATCTAGTGCCTGGCCCGTGGGCAGTTCTAGTAGTAAGATTACTTACCTCAAATTGCAAGTCCAAATATTTCCCTCCAAGCAACTACTTGATAATGAAACTCAAATTAAACCTACAACATAAACCCAACATTTAATTTGCACTAATGTCTGATTCCACCCATCAATTCATACAATCAACCCCAAAAATAATTTACCTAAAGTGTGGCTTAATCAACGGTCACTTCTAAGCTTTGGCACAAAAATCTCCACTAATTTACCTAGTTCAGATGGACAATGACCTTAAACCTTCGAAATACAATAGTCAAGTCATTACTTAATCCAATCATTAGTGGGTATCCGAAGATCAACCTCAAGAACCACAAATGTTACCAAATTTCTTGTTGGAAACGAACCCGACATGCCAAACTACTTCAATCTTGGATCTAAATTCCAAGTATAATAGGTATCAACCAAAAAGGAAATCCAAAATTTAATGGGTAAACAAGAACCTTAAAAAATCAACTGATCTTACCCAAAACTTACCAACACTTACCGAAATCCGACAAACATCAGCGAAGGAAGCCAGTGACCGGCGAAGATCAGCAGTTGGGCTTGTGCGGCGGGCTGGATAAGCAGCGAACGAGGCTGGGTGAGGCAGTGGCTAGCGCTGAAGTCGGGGCTGGTGAACTCCAGATTTGGCATGGCGCTGGCTAATAGCACTGGTGCTTCGGAACGCGACGAAGAGCAACACATTGATTTGGATGGACGCGCGGCTGTCTGAGGCGTCGATCGGGAGTAGCGCGACGTCGACCGGCTGGCGAGATCTAGTGCGAGCAAACTGACAGGCTTCACGACTGAAGAGCAAGCAAACCGACAGCAGCGCTGAGCGGCTGAGGCTGGGGTGGCGAGGGTTTTCACGAGAGGGGAGGGGCATGCGTGAGGAAGAAGAAGAAAAGGGATTTTGTTTTATATAAAAAAAACAATAATAATAATAATGATAATAACTTAAAAGGAAATAGAATAAACTTTTATTTTATTCTTTTCCTTATTCTACTTTATTTTATGAACTTTCTTTCCTTCCCAAAATGAAATTAATTCCTGCCATTAATTTTCAAATTGAATAATTTCCAACGTCATTCCCACAATTGCACTTAAAGTTTAAAATTCCAAAAATGCCTTCAAATAATAAAAATTACTGAAATTACATTAATAATAAAAAAAAAATTGGGGTGTCACCAGGAACCAATTCCCTAAAATGAAGAACAAACATGGTTAGTGGCACTTGAATCTATTATCTAGACTGAATCATTATTCTCCACTAAACAATTCTCCAATACAAGTAAATCATATTTACCTTGCTTGGCCTTCTTCTTTTCCACCAAGTATTTGGGATAATTCCTTCTCCAATGTCTCTATTGATTGCAATGGAAATATATTCCCTTTGTAGCCTTGGCCTTCTTGCCCTTTTGGGCAACAACTGGTGGGTTAGCCTTCCCCTTTCCACCTTTCTTCTTCTACTACATTTTGGTGTCGGAAGAGAAAGGCAAAGACAGTTCCAAAGGTCGAACCTCTGTAGAACTTTTTGGAGGATGAGGCAATATTTGCCTCACCCTTCTATTCCTTGACTTTTATCAAGGATTGGAAAGTCTGTAGCACATTGAGTAAGGTGGTCAGGTTGTAGTCAATCCTATTCATAACAACATTGCTACAGAACTAACTGGCCTTATCAATGATAGACCCGTTCATCTCAGTCATATTAAAGTGGACCATCATGTTCAGAACGTGTTCTTGAACAGAGGCCCCTTCTAGTGTACAGCCATTGAAGATGAATTTGAACGCATCATGCCTGAGTTGAGTTGACAGTTGTCCAAACATTCCCTGCAGGGAATCTATGATCTCACAAGTAGTGATCATGGGCTCATGCTTCTTGGCCAAGACCTCGAAAAGGCTTGCTAAGATGTACGCTCACGCCTTTTCATTTGCCCATACCCAATGTTTGTATGTCTCTTGAATGTTTTGAGTGGCATTTGGAGTTAGGACTGGAGGACATTCCTCCACTAGGACAAATCATAAGTCATTGATGACCAGAACTGTATTGATCGTGTTTTTCCATGTGATGTAATTATTGCCTGTTAATTTGTCAATAGCAAGCATTTTAAGAGTCGCAGAAGTCTCATTGATAATATTGCTGAAACATACAATTTATTTATATTAGTAATCCATGCATTACTCATTTGAAAAAACCAATCAAATTTAGCAAAATAATTTAATGCACCCTATGTGACATCTATTTTGCAATGATGTTACAGTGAGGCAGGGTAAAAGCCACCGTAGGATGATCAGGTATCTCTTTACTGAAATGAGACCATCTCAACCAATAAACAGAACAACTTTTTGTTCTTGTTACTATCAGTTACCATTGTTCGGTCCATAAATTAACTTAACAATTTCTTGTAAGTGTAATCTTCCATTTTAGATTTTAGAGTTCCGCCCTAATGAGCCAACTGTAGGGAAAATCGATTGGGACAAAAAACTAAAGTAACCCTATCCATTTCTGAAGTTTAAGTAAAGAGTCATGAAAATGTCATCGGTATGGGGACACAAGCAAAGGTGCCTCGAGGACGAGCATGAAAATTTACTACAAACTAATGAGAGAGAATGTATGATATATTTACACATGTCCCGTTCCCACTTACTATAAACACTCTATCCATTCACCTTGGTATTGACCTATACAACCCACTCATAGGGGGACACAAGCAAAGGTGCCTCGAGACCAAGTATAGGTCTCATGGTGTGAACTATGAGGGAGGAACGTAATAGGAACAATGAAGTATCTGTTGGGGATGATGCCCTAAAGTCTCATGTCCTGTAGTTTGTAAACAATTTGTACGAACGCTTGTGATATATAATATATGCTATTTACTTCACTTCTTGACTTAGCACATTTGGATGTTTTAATTTGCTTTACCACAAACCAATAAACTTACAATCCCTAGTTGTCATTATGTAACTTGAGCATGTATGTGGTGACGTACAAGTGGATCATGTCTTAAGAGACAACCAAAATGGTCTGTAGTATATGGATATAGGAAGGAAACCTCATTTTGGTAATACTACGGATGTGGCTCGCTTTGTGGAATGGTTACAAGTGTTGTGACTTGCCATAGATGCTCTAATCCTGATCGTTCATATGGGGACATGTGAGCGGGGGCGTCCTATACAAAGAGTGTGTATAAGACCTGACCACGAAGTGTCAACGTCATGTTATATAATGTCGTTCATGACAAAGACCTTACTTCACTAGGATGACTATTGAGAACTCCTGCCATTCAGGGTGGTCCTTTGATTTTCATGGGTGCGAGTGGCCAGGCCGCCAATTCAAACTTATCACTTTGGGGATTCGTCTGATTTGGGAGCTGGAAACTCAGCTACACAAGATGGAATTCACTCCTTCCCCAAAGCAGAGGTAAGTAGATAGATTGCTCCCTTAAGGGTTGATCCTGGGGCTTGAACGATGTGGCGCCACACACCTTCTCATGGCCCGAGAGGTGTTCACACATAGTTGGACTATGTTGCATTATTCATTAGGGGGATCAGTGGTACTTAAGGAGTAAGATGTAACTACAGGGGCAAAACGGTAAATTGGCCCAGCTGTACTTACGAGCATCTGTGAAGGATTATCGTACTCATGATTGGTTATATCCAATGAACACAGAAATATATCTGTGGTAAAAAGAGTTCAGTTGTCGGTCTTTAGTGGAATGATTGGCAGTCAACGGATGATGGATCTCATGGCTAAAGAGTTTAGTCAGCTATTCACATACCGTTGGAGCTTCGAGCCATAAGTCCATAAGGTCCCCTTGGTAGCTTGGATACAAGTTGAGAATAAGTTTTTAGGTTAGTTTGAAATGTTCAAATTGACAAGAAGAAATTCAATTATATATGATATAATTGAACTGGTTAATTATATATGATATGATTGACTAAATGTATGAGATACATTAACTTGGAGAAAATTGGATATAAATATGATTTATATCAAGTGGACGAGAAAACGCTACGGTTGATATAAGATATCAGACTATAGGTTATGAATATAATATGATTATATTTATTATTTTATTAATTGGACAGTTATGAAATAATTGTTTGCCATTTTCTACAAAATCATTCGTTAGTGGGAAGTTCAATTCGGTTTTCATAACTGAAGAATAAAATGAAAATTGGTTTCATTTTGCAAGTGATACTCATAATTGCTCACGGTATGATTGGCATTCCATCACTTAGTAATTAAGAGCATATACGATAAACTCACGTTTGCTAAACGACTGCTCACCTGCACACGTGCTTCTCTAAACAATCGCTTAGCGCACGAGCCTTACTAAAGGATCGTATAGAAGATCGCCTAGATTTTCCTACACGATCATGTACCTTGTCTAAACGATCAAGCACCCCGACTATACGATATTCGTTCATTTCTCCCACTTGCTTGATCTTTGTACACGATATCTTTTCCTCCTCCCCTTTACCAAATTCCAACAGAGCCCACTCTTTAGATTCTCACTCCGAGAATACTTTAAGTTCCGAGTGGTGGTGTCATCCCCATTTCCTAGTGTTCATGCGAAGCCGTTTGTGGTAGACGACCGAGGTGTTGCTAAATGATTGCCTAACGTTCTAGTGACAGTGCAAGGAGTTCGTTCGTGTGAGAGCAAGTTTTGTTCTAAAGAAAGTCTTCAATTGGTAAGTCCTCATTCTCTTGTTTTTATTTGAAAGCATGCCAGTAATTTAGTTGTTGATGCATATCTGTATATACAAATATAAATGTGGAAATTCTGTCACAATGATTTGGAAAGACCCGATTCCACTTATAGGTACTCTTGTATAAGAGTTCTTTCAGTATCATATACCCTATTTTCCTCCCACTAAGCGTTTTACCTAGGGTTAATTTAACTTAGGAAAAATACAGCTATTTATTTTTACTAAGTAATTGTTTAAGTTTGCCCAATAGTAGCACTTGTTGGGTTTTATGTCCAAAAACTCATGGTTTGTAAACATTAGAACTTATTCTCAGAATTCAATAAAGTTGTTGTTGAATTTATTGTTTTTTAGAAATTTAATAAACCTAAGTCCCTTGACTATTATATGAGTACTTGAACTTTATATGGAAACATACAAGTGGATCAGGTTCGAGTAAATAGTCAAAATGATCTATAGTATATGAATAAGATTGGGTACCTTATTCTGGTAACACTATTGAATACGACCTACTATGCAGTTGTTACAAAGTGTTGTAAAGTGCTACATCCGAAGTGATCCTAATTCGTGCATGTTGAGACATGAGGAGTGGGGGTGTCCTGTGCAAATAAGTTTTGTGCAAGATCGGACCACGAAACTTGTCACTCTTACTTTATAATGTTGTTTACTTTTTAAGACTGACGATTTTAAAGCGATGACCTAGGTAACTTAACCTTAATCCTGAGTTAACTATGAACTCCTGTTTGTTCGAGATTATCCTTTGATCTGCAAACGGTGAGAGTAGACTAATTGCCTCTACTCAACAAGCTTACCATTTTGGGGATAAGACCGGATGAAGAGTTAGGAACATAGGGTGCAAGAGGGAATTCACTCCTAACCGATTAGGGTTAGTAGAGAGAATATTCCCTTTAAGTGCTGAATCTGGGTCTTGAACAAGAGGCTTCACCCTCTCATTGTCCTGGGAGGGATTCGATTTGTTGATTGGATCACAAATCAATTGTTCATTAAGGGATTAATGGAACTTAAGGAACAAGAGGTAATTTCGGGGGTAAAACAGAGATTCGACCCAGCCGTTATTACGAGTAACCTACGAAGGGTTAACTTACTAATTATAGTTATATCGAGTGGACATAATATATCTAAAGTGAGGGGAGTTCGGCTTTAGTGGAATCACTCATTAGTTAACGAATGGGGGTTAGATCGGTCTAATGAGTTTAGCCGATTAATCTCGGATCGTTGGAGCCCATGATCTGTAGGTCCGCGAGGTCCCCCTACTAACTCGTAAATGGGTACGCTTTAGGGTAGCTTGAGAAATTAATTTGAAATGTTCAAATTAAAAGGAACAAGAGAATAAATATTTAAATATGATTTAAATATATAAAGATGATTATTGTGCAAAAATTAATTTAATATTTGATATTAAATTAATTAATTTTTTTAATTAATTTATGAAATTAATTTAAGAAAATCCATTTTTAAATTAAAATGATTTAAATCATTTTTTGTTTTAAAAAGAAAAATGAAAAAATCGTTTGCATGGGTTGCACATAATGGAAAAAGTGTTTTTTCCATTATCATCATCTTTATGCTCACACACAAACCATGATTTTCTCTACCTTGATTCTCCAAGCATGAGCTGCAAGTTATGCACTCCATCTCTTTGCTTGTTCATCTTAATATATAAAGAAGATTGGAATTGTTGGAGAAAAGGAGGGAGATACAGAATTCAGAGAGAAAAATCACTATGAAGAAGTTGTCTTCTTCAACTTGCTGCTGTGAGCTTCCCTTGTTTCTTTACATCCTCAAGTTGTTCTTGAGTCCCACAACTCTACCTAAAGCTCCAAGAGCATAGTAGGAAAGGCTTTGAGGTGGTTCACATTGATATCAAGTGAAGACAGCAACTGAACAGACGATTTTCTTGAAGAGTTCTTCAAAGGTATATTCTGAAAAACTCATTTTTATGAACAACATGCTTTAGTTTTTGCCAAAATTAGTGAATTAAAATGCTTATGGATCCTTGATACTTCCGTTGCATGTTGTTTAACTCTAACAACACTTACTTTGGATAGGTAAACCATTTTTATTATTGTTCATTAAACATTTTAATAAACTTTCTAATAAGTAATTGCATGCTTGTAGTAAATCTATCTAATTCACCTTTCAGGTCAGTTCCCTGGTAGGGATGTTTCGTTTTCATCAGCTTAAATACCCCAACCTAGACAGAACTGTCTTTAAACAAAGATCACTCATAGATACATTTGCTACAACTTTAATTTTTTATTAAAACCAATTTAATACTATTAAACTGATTAAAAAGATTAAATTAATTTGTAATCACATTAGAAAATTGTGAACTTAGGTCTATGTGAATCATATTTTAAACTATTTAAAAAAAATTGTAACCTCAGTTTGCATGCAATTCTTTATTATTGATTTTATTTTCTAATTTCATTTAATTATAAAAATTATAAAGAAATGAAATAAATTAAAACCAAACATTGCATTCAAAATCATACTTAAGAAAACTATAACAATTATAAAATTACCTAAAGTAATGATATGTTTCGTGCAATTTCAATTTTAATTTTCGTTACTTAAACATACATAACCATTGTATACTAAAGTAATGAAAATAAAATTTATAACATTCGTACGTACATCCAACTAAATATTATAATTCTTATAATATAAATGATGCATGACAATGTTATTATGCATGCAAAACATAGATTATAACATTTATATTATATGATGCATGAAAAAAAATGCATAACCTATGGTGGGAATTTCTATATGGCATACATTATGACATATATATATATATACACTCACATCAAATGCATAATATAAATAGCAATAGATGGACCGAGATTGAACTCCTAAATAATTAATTGAATTAATATAATTTTTATATCAATTTAATTAATTAGAAAACTAATTATTTCATAAAATAAGCAGCTGAACCGGACAAAAGCAGGTGAACCAAGCCGTGAACCACGCGAACCACTCGACCCTATAAACTGCACGTGAACCGACCGAACTGTGACTGAACCGCGTGAAATTTTCGTTTCAGAGTGTCGCAATGTTGTGCCTTAGCATCTTGATGCTACGAAAAAATTCTTCCATTCACCTCTTCGTAGCGTTGCGACGTTGCTATATAGTCACCTACTGTATAGTGGCAATTTCCATCATCTACGCTTCGATTTGGGCCTCGTTTTCTCTAGAACTTCACAGAAAAAATCACGAACGACACATGACATAACAAATATAGACTCTATTGCATAATTATGCCCAAAACACCGGGCCCTTACAAACTAATTTGTAAAGAAAGTAGTAGAACTAAATAGTCCAATCCCAAAAACATCCATAGATCACACAAACTCATACATTCATCAACATAAACATATTATTTGTGCAGAATCCCACCATCATCTAAATTTTAATTTTGGAAATTTAAAAATTGGGAACAAAAAATCTGGCTTTGATACCGCATTAACGGAGCCCAGAATCCATGTCATTAATTTGACTCCAAACCGAATCAAAAGAAAATTTGTATACACCGGACTACTCCTATTACTACTAAAACATAGCAACAGTGGTAAGTGTGGGGTCGAACCACAGAGATGCGTTGAATTAATTTCTTTTAAATTAAAATTGACTTTGGAAAAAAATAGTAAAAACTGGATTTTGGTTTTCGGTTGAAATTTGAATAACATGCAAGAAAATAAATTGTTAGGGATAAATATAAGTTATAATTGGTTCATCTAATTCTCAGATCAAGTAAACATTCAATGTAATTTCAATCATTGTTTTTTACCAATTGACTATGCTAAAGAATTATGTGTTGCATAGCTACTAAATTGATGTGATTTAACTAATCTCTACAAAGGCCGATAACCAATTAAATCGAAATCAATCAAGCGTCCTAATTAATAATTAAGGCCGAAAAGACCATGCCCTAACTAATCTACATGCTCCTATATTCAATTAGGTTCTTAGCGACCATAAAGAACTAGAAACACATGCATTAAGTTTTAGGATTCAACTATGTTGATTAAGTATCAGGAAAAGCCATGTTCAAATAACCAAGCATTCTTCAAATCTAAATTAAACATGCATACAAAGATTCAAGGTTAGCCTGTAAACCTAAACATACACGTTCAATTATTGCTACAAGGGTAAATTCAAACATAGACGAACTACTAGGAAACGTGCGAACTTGAAATTAACTAGCAGAGAATTGCAATCATGATAGGGTCGTCAATTCAACACACAAAGGCAAATCTAAATCAATTGAGATTTAAAGAAAACATAATTCTAAATTATAAACATCAAATTGGGCATAAAATTCAAGAGTTACATCGAATCCTTAATCCAAGAACTAGATAGAAAATTATCTCATCGACAAATAGACAAACCCATGAGATACAATCCAATCTATGCTTACAATCCAAAATTAAACTAAAAACTAGCCTAACGCAACTGAAAACATAAAGAATGAAGAAGAAAGTCCGGCCTCTCCTTGGCCTCTCCTTGGCCTCCATTGGAATTCAGCCTCCTTTAACTCAAAAACGAAGGAGGATATTTATAGAAAATAGGACAACGTTGCAACGTTGAGGCAGCTGATCAAGAGCGTCAGGGTGAAGAAGTCCAATGCTACCCTGACGCTCATTTGCGCGCACACGATGCTCCTCGTCTGTCAAAGCACATAACGTTGCAATGCTACCCATTCTGTCCTACAACATTGGGCGAGCGTCAGGCTAAGTCAATCCATGAGCGTCGCGACACTGAAGCAAGGGCATTTTGGTCTTTTTGACTTCTTTGGAGCTCAGATGCTCAAATCACCTCCAAATTGCTTCAAATTAAACCCGATCAGCTTCAAATTATAAATTCTACCCCTTGGTTGCTCAGTACCTACAAAATAGGAAAATAAACACGTAAAATTCGATAACGAGCTCGAATTAAGCTAGGAATAATAGCTCTTTTTTAGAGCTATCACACATGAAGATTTGTGAAAACCCTATACAGAAGCAGGATCATTTCCCATTTCAAATTTACACAGAAGAAATAAGATTTAGAACCTTATTATGCATTCTAAACAAATTTACAGTATACTTAGACAAAATGCAGAGATGGTTTACTAACCTCTTGAAGAAACTAATCTTCACAAATTTCTCTCAATCTGGTCATGAATAATTCTCTTCCTTATGAATCACGATCAAAAAAAAAAATTGGACACCACCAATAGATAATTCTCTATATTCTCCTTTAGGGATATGAGAATTACAGGAGTGTGTGGACTCTATTGATTTTTTTTAGAGAGGGAGAGAGTTTGTTAGATGAGAGAGATTTCTTTCGTGAGATTGCAACACCTTTTTTTCCTTCACACAGACTTATGTGTTTTGGGAGAAGAATCTATCTCCAATTGCCAATCATTATTGAGAGAAAATAGGGAGGGAGTTATTCCTTTAATTTAATTCAAAACAAAAAAAAAATAAAATAGAATAAAATTTAATATATATATATGATAACCAACTTATCACACATCATACATTAAACTATATGCTATATCGAATATAACCCATAACCTATAGTTTTTATATTGTATCAAATACAATATACCCTATAGTTATAATTCTCTCATTAATATATGAAATTTAATATAAATCGAATTTATATTAAATATATGAATTCAATTCATATAATTAATATTTCAATCATATTCAAATATTTATATCCTCTCAAATTAAACTTTATATTATAATGTATCAAATACATTATATTAATTATATCACATATAATTAATTTAAATTAATTATATCATATATAATTAATTCCCTCAATTAATTTGAACAATTCAAATTGATCCAAAATTAATTCTCAATAATCTTAATTGAGGTATAGAAGGGGGTCTTATGAACCTATAGATTGAAGCTCCAATAGTACTTGAATAATTAATTAAACTTCTTTAATTAAATTACCCAACTTCCATCAACTGTTGATCACTCTACTAAAGACCGACAGCTGCACTCTCGCACTACAAATATATTTTTGTGTCCATTAGATATAACCAGCCAATAGTGCGATGACCCTTTACAAATTGCTCGTAAGTACAACTGGGCCAAAATTACCATTTTGTCCCTGTAGTTACATCTAACTTCTTAAGTACCACTGATCCCTCTAATGAATAATAAGTCATAGTCCAACTATGACCAAACCCCTCTCGGACCAAGAAAGGGTGTGACATTACATTACTCAAGCTCCAGAATCAGCCCTTAAGGGAGCAATTTATCTATTTACCCCGACATTAGAGAATGAGTGAATTTCGTCTTATATAGTTGTGTTCCCAACTCCCTAATCAGAAAAGTTTCCAAAATGATAAGTATATTGAGTCGACGAACTGACCACTTTCACCCATGCAAATTAAATGACCGTTTTCATATACAGGAGTTCACAACTCATTTAGGATTCAGGTTATGTCACCTATGGTCATCCTAGTGAAATGTAAGTCTCTACTATTAATGATGTTATATAATGAGACTATTCATTTCGTGGTTCGGTCTTATACAAACCCTTTTGTATAGAACACCCCTGCTAACATGTCTCTACATGAATAATCAGGATCATATCATTTGTAGAACTTTACAACAATTGTAACATCTACAAAGCAGCTTATATTCGTAGTGTCACCAGGATAAGATACTCAGGCTTATTCATCTACTAAAGACCGTTTAGGTTATCACTTAAACACAAACCACTTGTATGTCTCTATATACATGTTTAAACTACATAAGATAACCTTGGATGTTTGTTTATTGGTTTTGTAGGTTAATGATACTAAATGTCAAATAAAATACCTCATATTTTATTAAATAAATAAACTGTTTGTATAATACAATTACAAACTACAGGACCCACGAGATTTAAAGCATCAATCCCAACATATCTATCATTGATTGACATCTTTTAGTGTCTAGTTTTCTATATTTGAAAATATTTCTAATAATTTTGTCATTTAAAATAATTAGTTTTAATAATATTTTGTATTCACTATAATATCTAATAAGTAACTCTAGTTAGTTTTATACTTTATAAATATATTATCAAACACTTTTTTTAACAATGGTTTAAATTATAATCTATGTATGAATTTATTACAAAATATATGAAAACATGAATACAACTTTGTTTCTTAAATCTATTATTTTAAAAGAATCCTAAATTATTACAATTTAATTAATGAAATTTGGACTATAACCTCAAGATTTTTCCTCTTAAAAAGTCGATGTCCCTATCAATGACAATGTTATAATCTTTTTGTACCACAAAAAGTTATTGACATTAAATTCCAATGAACCGTACCGTACATGATTCTGTATTCCTGACCGTAAAAGGCACATGTTTTTTTTCTCAATTTAATTCTTATTATTAAGTTTAAGCATAAAATTTTGTATTTAATATATATATATATGGAGAAAATGTTGCCTGGGTTCTTATCAATTGTTTAGTCATATGATTCGTCTTGACTATCATTGGTATTTGATGCATCATTAAGTTGTATTGAATTAAATTAACTTTTTTTTTCTGATGTGAAAGAGAGATCTCTTCTCCTACTTTCTAAAATGATGAATATAACGTATGTGAGATTGTAAGTATCGTAGATTCTCTTACTCCCAATCAAGTGGTCTTTTAAGTCTCATAGATGTTGTCCGTAGGTCATGCTATGTTTTGAGATGATCGTCTCCTATTGTTTTTGATGAAGAATCCTATCGAGTAAGTTTGTACATGTTTTTTTTATGGTGATTTATTAAAATGGATATATTATAAAAAATAAATAAATAAATAAATTTCAATAACAATCAGTTTTTTTTCGCCCAAGAAGTGGAAGATTATATATTGAAATATTTAGGTATAGTAAATGCCCGTTGGGGAGGGTGCATGCAAAAATTTTCAGCTCCATGTAAAAGTGGACCTTCATTTTCCTAGGGATTTGCATTATATAAAAAAATGAGATATGAACATTGGTTTGTTGCATTTAAGTACATTATTTTACATTATTTATGGTAGTTGGCAAAAAATATTGAGGAAATGTTTATTGAAAAAAAAAAAAAGGAATGTTTCGAGAATTAATGTCTAGATATTAAATATACATAAAAAAAATTGAAAGGTAGAGCTTAATTTTAAAGATAAATGAGTGCATCAATGGAGTTGGGTAAATATCATTTATGGTGTGTTTGGAATATATTTTTAAATGATTAATTTAAAAAATAAGTAATTTTGGAATAAACTGGAATGTAGCAACCACGCAAAATAATTTTTCAAGTATATTTGAATTAGTTTTTATTAAAAGTGTTTGAATAGAAACGAATTTTCTAAAAAAATGTTTTTTTAAATAATCTAAAAGGATCCATATAATGCATTATATCAAAATGAGGGACGACATATATCGTTTATATAGTTCATTTTATATGTAGTTTATAATATAAAATAGTGAATAGTGGATCATCCATTGATCAACTAACTCAAGTCGAGTCATTGCTTCACTCTTATTTATATTGATTATTATAAGGTTGAGAATCAACTTACATTTGAAATAATAATTGGCCTCTCATCTCCTAAATTTTACTAAAGTTATTTATTAATTTTCTATAAATTTTTTCACATTTTTATAGATTTGATATTGAAACGGGAGATAAATCAACATTTTTATTATATTGAAAAAAAATCCATAAAATATTTAGAAAAAAAAAACATTAAAGTGTTACTAATATAAATTTAATATTAATATCGACATCACATTTTCATAAAATCAAGACCTAAACATTTGATTCAATATGATTTAATTTTAGTTTAAAGAAGTTGAAATTTAGTCTCTATGATTTGATATAAGTTAAAAGGATTTTATCAAACCATGAAGACTATTTATAAAATTTTATTAAATTATAAAAATTCTAACTTCTAAAATTATAGGGATTAAATTTTAATTTTTTTTAAACTATAGAGGTTTAAATTTATAATTTAAATCCATATATATATTTTGTTTCTTTCTTACATATTCTATTTCCAACAAATATGCCATTAATTGCTTAAAAAAGGTTGTACTATATTAAAGTATATAATGTATTTTAAACTCAACTTTAAAAAGGAAAAAAGAAGAGTAGTCTAGAGAGAGAGAAAGAGAGAGTGGTCTCAGTCACAAATTGGTGTCCATTGGTCTGATTGATTTAACCTCCACACAGTTTTCCTTTGTTTTCTTTCAAACAACTCAGTAAGGAAGAGGAAGTGCAGTTTTTAGTGATCCCCACTTCTTCTTCTTCTTCAATCCGCCATGGAAATGGACCTCCACCACCTCCAATAGAACAACAACTTCTCCCACATTCTCTCTTCCACTTTTTCTCTCTCCTCTGCTCATCAAAATCAAATTGGAACAGTTATGAGTGTGTTTACTGGTGACCCATTTCCACTCTTTTGAGAATCTCCACTGTTTTTCATCTTCTTCCTTCATATTCTCTCTGTTTCTTTCACAATGCTTCTCTGATTCTGTAACAACTGCTGCAGTGTTCTGATGGGTTGATTGATTCTTTACAATCCCAATTATGCTTTGATTTCCCATTGTTTTTGTAGAAGGTGGAGCTTCAAACCCAATGCTGGATCTTAAC
Organism: Benincasa hispida; assembly: GCF_027475165.1. Taxonomy (NCBI): domain Eukaryota; kingdom Viridiplantae; phylum Streptophyta; class Magnoliopsida; order Cucurbitales; family Cucurbitaceae; genus Benincasa; species Benincasa hispida. Next base: position 68,184,653 of record NC_143488.1, read on the forward strand.
CTCGAAGTTGTTTCCTCTGAGTCGGCTTCCGATTCGGTTGAGATGGTTACTGAGAGGTTTCTGCAGTTTCCGGCGAATAGAATGGAAAGCGCCGGTAGCTTTAACTCGTCCTCCGTCGTTAACGGCGATCTTTCCGCTAGTACCACCGGCGATGAGGACTCGTCTTCTAACGCTGACGAGGCGTTCCCGTTCACGTTTGGTAAAGACTACGTGGTTCAGGAAAGCTTAACGGCGAAATCACTCTGTGTTTTCGATGACCACCGCGATCAGACGATGGAGCTCTTCCCATTAACAGGGGGGATATCTTCTGGTTCGAGTCCTCAGAAGCGGTGGCCGGAGGTTTCTCCGCCGGAATTTGGTTATTGTGGTGGTGTGCCGCAGCGGCGAATAGCCGCACCGCCGGCGCAGCAACAGCATCAGCCGATGAGGAAGAACCGACGAGGTCCAAGGTCTCGAAGTTCGCAGTATCGTGGAGTTACTTTTTATCGACGAACAGGAAGATGGGAATCGCATATTTGGTAAGGGTTTTATTCTCTTTGAAAATTCCTTCTCATCATTAGGTTGCTTGAATTTGAATCCGCCATTTATGCCATTCTTGAGCACATTTTCTGTTCATTACAGGGACTGCGGGAAACAGGTTTATCTGGGTAGGATTTTCTAATTTTCCTTTTTCAAACTCTTATTACTCATTCTCTCTGATCAAACTCTTGTTCATAATCATGGCTATGGCTGTTTCTCTTTTCCTTCAGGTGGTTTTGATACTGCACATGCTGCTGCTAGGTAACAAAACAAAAAAACCATCTCTTATTGATTGTTTGTGTATTTTTTTCGTTGGATTTCTCTTAGAATTCGGATTTTCCATTTCAGAGCATATGATCGAGCGGCGATCAAGTTTCGTGGGATCGATGCAGATATCAATTTCAATGTCTGTGATTATGATGAAGATATTAAGCAGGTGGGATTGGCTAAGATAATATTTATTACTGTCAGAAATTCAAATTCTCTTTTAACGCCATTGATGAATATCTTTACTCTGGCTGCCATTAATAACCCAGATGAGTAATTTCACCAAGGAAGAGTTTGTTCATATTCTTCGTCGCCATAGCACTGGATTTTCAAGGGGAAGCTCGAAGTACAGAGGAGTTACTCTGCATAAATGTGGACGATGGGAAGCTCGTATGGGCCAGTTTTTGGGCAAGAAGTGAGTCTAAATTATACTATGGTCTTAGCTTTTGTACAGAACATCATGGGACTTAGTTTTCTGTGTTTGTTGACTAATGTTTCTAGGATTTTGTCTTCAATTGAGCTGTTTTTGTTGGCTTTTTCATCTTCGTAGGTACATATATCTTGGACTCTTTGATAGTGAGATTGAGGCTGCAAGGTCGTCTTAAATCATTCATGTTTAGCCTTTGTAATTTGCACCTTTTCCTTTTAACTTCAAATTTTGCTGCTTAATCAGGGCATACGACAAGGCTGCCTTAAGATGCAATGGTAAGGAGGCTGTTACAAATTTTGAGCCAAGTTCTTATGTGGCAGAGATGGCTTCTGAAACTGACACTGGAGGTCTGTTCCTTCTCTGTTTATACAATTTGCTAGTTGATCATTGTCATTTTTGTTGTTCTTAACAGCCCCGTTTGCTCGATCGGATTACACGTAATGATCACTATCGAAAACTCTCTATTTCCTTTATGCAGAGAACAACCAGATTCTTGATCTGAACTTGGGAATTGCTCCCCCAAATCATTCTGATGCTGGAAGTGAGAGCATTGGCATGTTTGGTAATGGTATTCATCACAGCTCACACAACATGCTTGTTGACAGAAGAGCTATGGTAATTCCCAAGACCAACTTCTGGAATTCTTTCTACTGACTGTTAAAGTTTTGGTATGACTTAATTTACCACAACTCATCATCTTAAACTTTTTGTTTGACCGGTGATTTTACGTTGACTATGCCTAGCTGTATTTCATTTTCTTTTCATGTTTGGCTAACATCTAGCTCCACTGGCAGCCTGAGAACTCTGTTTCAGCAGCAATTAGATCATCTCAGCCATATAGCTCTGCAGTGCCTTCCAATTACCATTCTTCTTGGAATGTTTCAAATTCCAGTTTCTTTCCCATCTCCAGGGTAATAATTGCACTATTTCAAAAAGAAAGTTCATTAAACTATATGATCTGACTGGGGAAAAATAATATTGTTTTTCATATTACCCTGCATCTGTATTAATCAGTAGATAATATACAAGGTTACACAATTCATTTATTTTAGTCGAAGGAACTATTGTAGTACATATTTCCTTGATATAATCAGTAGATGTATTATTATATGTCAAGAGATCCACATTGTTCATTTATTTTAGTTTTTAAGGGACTATTGTAGTACATACATTGTTGTCAAGAGATCCAGTCATATTTTGCTTACCTACGAATTCGGTAAATATATTGTTTTATCATGTGAGGTCCACAAAACACATTTATTTCAGTTGAAGGGTACATATTTCTTCTGTTTACATTCAGCCCCCTCACTTACTCGGTAGATAAAAGTAGCTGCATCATTTTATTATGTGGGGCTCACCTTTCTCTAGTCTCTTTTTCTTTTTAATTGGTTTTATAAGTTCAACAACATGTGGAGTTGGAGTCGAAAGATTTGAATCTCTCAACTTTTGCATCGAGGATATATGTCTAAACTAGTTGAACTATATTCAAATTGGCCGTTGGTGTTGTCTTTACTGAATCTTTTTACATTCAAAATATGAACATCATTAAAATTTGTTGGAATGCATTGAATTTATTATTCGATGCTTCGAATGACCAAATATGAATTCTCTAACCCTATTGACATCTTTACTATTTATATTTTTCTAATATTCATCTCTAATAATAAATCGATCTCTCCTACTCATGGACCTAGTTAACACACTGTTAATAAACTACGTAAATCTCTACGTCAATCTTTACTGTTTACGTTTCTCTTGCTTTCTTTATTCGTTGATTTCATAATAAAATTGTTGAACGCAGGAAAGAGCAACAGAGATGAGGATGGGGGTTGAGTCTTGGGAGTGGCAGATCCATGGCCACGCAAGTGCAACAACCTCTGTGCCACTCTTCTCTGCGGCAGCATCATCAGGATTCCCTTCTTCTTTTTCTTCTTCATCAACTGCCATTTCATCAGCATCACCTGCTGTTGGTGAAATCCATTTCCCAGCAATCTTCTACTGTAGGAGTTGAGCAGAAAGCACCAGGTGGAACTGAAAGAAGGAACACAACTCACAGGTTAAAAAGGCATTCTTTGTTTCTGAAAGATTATAGGTAACCTAAAAACTCACTCTGGCTTATTTCAAGGGCATTTATAGTTGTATTTTAACTAAGATTCAATATGTTGAGATTACTATTGGATGTTGAGGTGACTAACTTTAGTACTCATCCAACTTCCCTTTTCTATAGCTGCATTAACAATGTTGTTATTTTGGGATTAGTGAACCTATGGATTTTAAGCTTCTTGAATTGTCCTAATCTTGCAAGCTAGACCCTAGCTTTACTTGAGTTCTTATCTAAGGTTTAGTTTGGGCCAGCTGGTTTAATCAGACCGCCTCAATGATATCTGAGCATTTTGCACTTTCATGAAATTTTCTATCTTATTTGTGTACGAATTGATTGTGATTGTGGTTATGTAATTTGTGTTGTTGACATAAAATTTGATACCTTGACAATTTGAGTTTTTAAGGTTGTGTCCCCTTTTTTTCTTTTTCTTTTTCTTTTTTTTTTTTAATTAATTGTGTTTATTTTCTCGCTATTTCTTTACCTTCATTTTTACTATTCTTAATGAAACATTTTAACTTATAGCTAAATTCCGATAACAAAAATGAGTTTCTTTTTTCTTTTTTTTTTTAAGTACTTTTTCTGAAGCCACCATTTGGTAACTATGTACTTTTTTGTTTTTATTTTTTAAAATTAAGCTCATTTCATTCACATTTCTTATCATAATTTGCATTTTTCTTAAGTACAATAGTTGAATTCTTAGCAAAATTCTCAAAACAAAACAATTTTTTTAAGTTATGTTTTTTTAGTTCTCAAAATTTGGCTTGATTTTTTAAACAATTGGTGAAAAGTAGATAATAAATGAAAAAATTTGGAGGTAGAAGTAATAACCATAGGCTTAATTTTCAAAATAAAATATAAAAAACAAAATGGTTATTAAATAGGACCTTAGTTTGTTTGGTTCATATTTTGATAACACTCTTCAAAGATAGACAACAAAATAAATAAACTCATAGAGTGGAAGTATTTTTTTTTTTTTTCTTAATGAGCTATGTTAAGATTGGTAAGTTATGAACATGTATTTAAAACAATAAATTGTTTTTGGAGTCTTTGGTTCGTATGATTTATGAAATCGATAAGTCCGTTTAATGTCTAGTTTTGGAAGTTTTTGCATGGTTGCATAAAAAAATAATGAAACTCCCCTTTATTACCTGTATACTATTGGAAATTGTATAAACTTTAATTTCACAACTTGGTTTGTTCCTAGAAAGAAAATGTTCTCTCAAGTTTCATACACGAGTACTTTGTGGAGTATAACAACTTCCCATAATTTTCAACCTCAAATTTTTGGTTAATTGACAAATCACTTAATATGTGAAAATTAAGAACTTCAAAATTGGTGAGATAAAATATCTTTTGCGTTAATTAATGTGATTTATTGTAAATGAAAAGTAGCATGAAGCATTGTCTACGGTACCATGTATCTTTTTCTATGTAATTTATTTGTAGTGTTTACAAAAGATTAGACTTTTTTTAGCAAAAAAATATATTATATTTACTTTAATAAATATAATTTTAATGTAAATGGACCACTCATCAGTCTTAAAATGATGTTGATGTGACAGAAACCAAATAGATGAAATATTTATAACCATTTAGGACAAATTTGGTAACAATTTTATTTTTCGTTATTGTTTTTAAAAATAAATTAAGCTTACACACACTATTTATACTTTCAATTTTCTTTCTATGTTATCTACTTTTCATTAATGGTGTTAAAAAAATCAGACCCAATTTTTTACAATTGAAAAAATTAGCTTTCAAAAAATTATATTTGTTTTTGGAATTTGGCTAAGAAGTTGACCATTGTACTTAAGAAAAATGCAAATCATTATAAGAAATGCGGATAAAATAAACTTAATTTTCAAAAACATAAATAAAAAAAACCAAATAGTTACGAAACGGGACCTTAATAAGTGAAATTTTGTTCTATACTTATGTTTGCTTTGTCAACATATCAAACTTTTGAAGCACATATACTTCAAGTGAGGCAAAGAATCAATATCAGACACGTATCGGATATCAATACTTCCTAGATACATATCTGACAGAAGATTTGATATTTATACTTTCAGATACTTTCCAGATACGTATCTGACATGCGATTTGACATACTTATTCTTATGCATACTTTTTTTTTCAAGAAAAAAAACAAATAACTCATCTAATCTTTCCCAATCTAAAATTAGGCAACTTATTTAAAAATCTCATTACTCGAGTCCGAAATTACAAGAAAAATAAATAAATGACGGAACAAACCCTAGACTAGAATCATCTAATCTCCATCTTCACACTTGAGTTCCCACAAAGTCCACCAAAATATAAACCATTTGAA